>NC_079555.1:3831184-4133026 GCF_015846415.1 Triplophysa dalaica
TGCACTGTACGGGGCGAGAACGAGATTTTTCAACTCGCGTGATTCGCGTCATTCGCGGAAGCAGAAGCCGCCTCATCATCTCATAAGCAGGGCTTCATTCGCGCGATTCGCGCAGCAAGTAGGTCTATTGGCTCTTTGCATTAACATATAAATCACTCGCGCTTGACACGCCATTCGCGTTTGGTCTGAACACAACATAACGTTACTGTGAAATTACCGCATCAAACGTGACGTGCTAACATGGATGCAGCTATGAAGCCGCCGGGTTTGCTTCAGGGAATATAAATTTTTAAGAAGCTTCCCAATAGAAACATCGACAAGACTAAGGTTGTTGGCACCTTGTGCAATTGGTTTAAAAAAAACACTTTCTCTCAACAGGTAGGGGTCTAGCTTTAGTTGAAACCAGTAACTTTGTATTGAGATCTAATGTATTATGGCTCCTGTATGACATATCGCTTGTTGCTGCCTCACTCTTTGTAAGTCGCTCTGGATAAAAGCATCTGCTAAATGACTAAATGTAATGTACTGTAGGAGCTCTTCCAGTCTCAAGTACCACCTAAACGCAAATCATCCCTTAGCTAATGCGGAAGTAAACACAAATTCATTTTATTGAACATAATTTAATTTTCATCACCAATTATCATAGTAGAACAGCTTTCTCAAGCAGTTTGAGATGCATTTTGGAAACAGGAGATGAGCCCCTGGTCTAATGCGCCACCTGGCTTGAGAAACCCGTTCTCAAAGACTTACTTTTAGTCATTATTTGGGTAGCACACATATTCTGAATGCCTTCGGCAGAATTCAAATGAGCCATTTTAATCTAGATTAATCTAGATTAATCTAGATTAAAAAAATTAATCTATGCCCACCACTAATATATATATATATATATATATATATATGAGGTTGTCATTTAATTGAACATTGAGTTGTTTATTCTGTAAAAACATTCCTAATAATTATGTTAAATATTTAAATTTGGCATTGATCTTGTTTGCGCTGTGACATGAGTGATTCTGTGCAGCATTAAAACCTCAGTAAATGTTGTAACATATATATATTTTATTCACATACATTGGTATCATTTATCATATTCCCATTGCCATCATGGCCTTAAATTGCTTATTGCTTTAGATCACCTCCCCCCCACATTCCTTATGCATGTGTCTCTAAGACCCCCTCCCCTCTCTCTCTTTCTCTCTAAATCTCTGTGTCAGAATGATATAGCACATGCATTGCTGGGTTTTCTTGCTGCTATATAACCCTGCAGGTAGCCCTCTTTCCGCCCCTGCTTTTGTTTGCAAACTGTGTGCGAGTATCAGATTCCTCTTGACAGGATGCAGTGAGCAAGGAGAGGGTGGCTGGTTCCGGGGATGTGCAGCCCACCTCCGAGGGCCCTCATATCTGGACAGAGGAGGGTCAGTCTGGGGTGACTGCTCTCCAAAGCCCGAGTCAAAGCCAGGTTCTGGCTCTGTGTGCCTGACTTCACCCAGAATGACCTCTAGTGTCACTCTTTTGGTCTCTCCACATGATCCGGAGATGTTAGCGGAGCTAGCAGAAAATAGCTTGTCAATGTGTCTTCCTCCGTCTATTGTGGCATCGATCACTTTTGCCATCTGCTCAGCTTTGGTGGGTTAGAAGCCACTGCGAGAGGGCCATGCATTAGTGTCTGTTCATTTTCCTCGGCCACACTGAAATGCAGTCTTTAAAAAGTATTTACACGTTTAAACCAAACATTCTGAACAAAATTAACCCAGCATTGGGTCCACAAGGACAAACCCAACTGTTGAGTTATATATTAAACCAATGCTGGATTGTTTTAACCCATTGTTGGGACAAATATGACCATTTTCTGGGTTAATTTACAGTAACCCAACACCTGGATTTGTCCCTTTTGGACCCACCGCTGGGTTAAAAAGAACCTATTTTCTTAGAGTGTACTTAAAATTGACTTAAAATAAATGTCATTGCATTTCTCTATATAAAAAATGTGTGACATTTATTTTAAAGAAAAAAAAGCATGTGCATACTTATCAAGGATTACATGAAATAAGTACATTTTGAAAAGTGGCTAAAAAAGTGATGTTAGTTTTAAGAAAATACTTATTTTTAACGTGTCATACATTTTAAATGTGGCTGGAGGGTCCAAACATGCATCGCTTTGTAAAAATGTAAAACATGATTGACAAGATTTTGCGTATAGTTGTCATTTTAGATAAAACAGTCAGGTTATCAGACAAGCATAACGCTCTTTCAAAGTTGTCGTGTTAGCATAGCGCTTACAGCACTCTTAAAGTTAGCTCAAGGTTTTTCAAAACGAAAGGAAAGATGTCTTAACTGAACAAAGCATGAGCTCATTAAAAACACTTCATTACCTAAACGCAGAGCAGCCGACAAATGAAGATAACAGAGCCGAATGTCTAATTAAGATAACAGTAATGAATGTAAAATAAAATTTAGATAGGGACAATTGAATCATCACATACCATCCTTAGAGTGCTACTGTCATCAAGAACAATTGTGTACCATTTCCATTCATGCATACTGTGTAGTCAAGACAACTTAATCGCTCTCGTTCTCTCTTTCCAACTCCAATGATTTCATACTAAAGATTTTCTTTTATTCCAGCTCTTTGCATCATAATGTAAACTAGATTTGCCCGTGCAAAGTCATTGCTGTGGTGCTAGAGGGATGATGGAGGTTGCCAGGTTGATGGTTACTATGCGGTTGCTAAGGTTTGCAGTCTGGACCGTATTTTGCCAAACCCCTAAGCAAGCACCATTTAATATTTCCAAAAACCTTTTATTAAGACATTTTGATAGACATGAGAGAGACCGCTGTAGGGGCAAGTCAATGTAATGTAAGAATGTAAAGGGTCGGACCAGGTCTCATCGTGTAGCTCCTAAAAACCACCTCACGTAACTAAACTTAATTTGGAGACCTTGAGACAATAGACAGGCATCGTGACCCACTTAATGTGAGCTAAGACACACTGTTCTTGGCAAAGTTCATGAGATGGGGAGCAGTCTGGGGACAGAAGATACACAATCTCTCTGATGCATTATGCAGCAGTATGGTAGACTTCATCGAGCTGCCGCTGAGCAGGACAAAATTTCTAAAGCTTTGGATCTTGTTTGTTTAATTGGAAAAATTTGGCAACGGGGTCAAACGTGCTACTTCAAAAGATGAAAGCTTGCAATCTCAGTGTCATGCAAATCAATCTTCTTCAGATGAAGGGATAAAATGCTATTTTGGAAAACTGACTCTGTCGTTATGCAACCTAATGAAATGCTTTTCATAGTCCACTTCTCAGTTTCTCTTGTCTTTGTACTCGTTTATTTTTAACCAGAACTTTCTCAGTGGTGATGGGTACATCAAACGAACACAGGAACAATTTGTTCCCGCATCTGCCTTCATTCATTGTTCTCAGTGAGCTGGGCTCATTCAGAATTTGGAGGGGTCAAGAGTGCTTCTGTTTTCTGTTACCCCCACTCTTACTGAGAGCTACTTTAGCGCAAAAACATTCTCACACATGCTGGTGTGGAGCGGTGGCGCTCAATCATTTGGTTTCAACACCCAGAATTTACATTGAACATCAAATAGTGACACTTTTAACACAAATCAGGGTTGCACAAATAAAAATAAATAAGAATGACCTCTTTCAATTCAGGTCAAACTGGATCTCATGAGCATTCGTAATGAATTCATGCAAATCAGCCAAATTGTAAATAGTTACGTTTTTGCCTTGAGATTGTGTTGGTCTCAATTTGAATTAAATTGGCCACACACAAAAATAATAAATATAAAATAAAATGAAGCATGAAATAAAAGCTTAATTTACGCTGTTTCATAAAATATAACATTTATTGTATCTCTTTATAAAACAATTATACATCAACTCAAAATATTGTAGTTATTGGATAGGTAAATTGAGCAAATTTCGAAAAATATAATATTGTATAATTGGCTGGGTTTAAGTTTGATCAATTTAAGCAACAGACTGATTTCATAAATGATAATTTGCAGTTGTGTCAATTGAAAAACTAAGATGTAACCAATAAATAGAAACATTTGTGTTGAGGCCTAAAAAAATTCTAACAAAGCTAAAAATTTAAGCTATTTTACCTTTTAAGGCTTCAAGGTTTGTCTTGATGATGTATTATCAACAAAAAAATCTGTACTTTTATAAACGCTTTTATACATTTGTTACATTTTAAAGTTATTTTCAAACTGAAGTTCTGAATACTGTTGCCACTTCATTTCATATTCCGTTCTGAATAGTTCAAAACCCTGTTTTCTTTGAGCCATGTTACCAACTTACACGTGGATGTCTGCTCAAATCTGTAATGTTTGATTGGTGAACATCCTTTAGTTTCAACAACAAAAGTTGTATTATTGTATTATCCTAACTATTCATAAATAGGTGAATTTTGTTATTTGTTGAGAACCTCTGGGTCAGAGAACAGATCCTCTTGTCACCGCCGGTGCCTGAGCAGAATGTGAAGAGGGTGTGGGAATGCAGGAGACATCCAGAATGCAATCTATGTATGCATGTTTGTGAGAATGTTGTTTGTCATTGCGGTAAACAGGTTACTAAACCAAGAGGCCACTTCTTTGAATGTTTAATCTGCTTGGCTGTCACGCAGATACAACCGAGATGAGCAGATTGAAGCTTCCACTCTCTCTCTCTCTTTGCTTTATTCTTATCTCTCTCTCGCTCTCTCTCACTTGTAGTGAATGGGTCCTTTCTCACACTGGCGCTGGGACACTTGGCTTGCACGTGGCTTATATAAAAAATATAAAAATAATTTTGAAAATATAACTATATTTTTGGATGATTATACTGATAATAACAATAATAACATGGCAATTGGATTTTATTTTTGCATTTAAAAATATATATAAAGTTTGAATAAATCATGGATTTTTTTTTAAATCAGCAAATTTGATTCTATTTATTTTTGAATAACTATTGTTTATGCTAAAGATTATATGATTATTGGATTTTATTTATGTATAATAATATTTGAGCAAATTGTACCATTATTTTTGAAAATGAAATTAAATTAAATGCTTTCACAAAAGTTACCCTATTTTTTCTGAATAATAATTCATAATAAGAATAAATAATAATATGCCTATTTATAACAATTACTGGTTGGTCAATAACATTTTAAGGTGGGAGTTCACATTTCCATTTGATCAGGGTCCATAATGGAGGGGTGGGTGAGGGAAATACTCTTACCATATTACCCACATTAGTTGATGTGTCAGGAGAAAGTGTTTCTACTTATCAGTTGAGTAATCAGATAGCGGAGCGGTGCATGTGTGTGTGTTTTTATACTGTTTCTCCTCAGGGTAACAGGGTATTTTGCAGTCAGGTGTGGGTCAGAATGTGTTGCATAGCTATTCATCTTTCTTTCTCTGTTATTGTTTTCTTTACAGGGCAAATTCCAGAGCTTATACCTCTGTGTTGCAGCAGTTAAGGATTTTCAGGTAAAAATAACACTGCGCGAGTGGGTTCAGGGTTCGAGGTTTACCAGGGTTAAGTGGCTTGGCTGATATGGTTTCCATGAATGGGGGCTTAAGACTACCTGGAAATTTTCAAATTCCAGATTGTATTAGGTAGATGCTTTCTGAAACCAACTCTAATAATATTTAAAGGAATAGTTCACACAAAGAGGAAAGTTCTGGTGTTATTTATTCACCTTCATTGTACTCCCGACCAGTTTGTGAGTCTTTTCCTTGGAAGAAATTTCTCAAAGACTCAAATATGGGATACACAGCTTCTGCCAATCTCATATAAATTTTGAGTCCCTATGCAGTAGTATGGCATACAAAGTACCTTCGAAGAGTATTTAGTTTGATCATATTTATAAAAGAGAGATACTGCTGTATGATTGTTTACGGAAAAAGATGAACTGGAGGCAGGCAGGAGGGATGGAACTACAGCACGAGCACACAACACATCATCGCATTTATCGCTTCGTGTTGTTTACACATACGCGCCGATTGCCGACAAAACTCAGACATATGACTTAATTTGACTTACTTCAGTAAATCAGTTTCAAACGATCAACGTTTATATAACATCCATCACTGAAATGCCGCGAACAAACACAACTCAACTTCTTTCACTAACGCAAGAGTAATGAGCTGCCAATCTTGATAAGCGGGTCTTCCTATCGCTCGTCGGTTGGCGCTTGGGCGGGTTGTTTCTTTCACCTTCCCGTGGGCGTGCTTTTCCGGGAGATTTGCCCATTATTAGAAATAAGATCCCTGTTACGTTTAACATTGTAATGAAGTCAGAACGCATGAAATAGCATGTTACCCCATCTTTAAGGAAAAGTTTCTATATCTCCCTATTATATATCACTGATTCCTAGGATGAACAATTGAGATACTAAATATATACAGTAAAGGGAAGATATTTGCTCCTCAAGGCAGAATTAGTCAGGTTTAGAAAAAGATTTTAGATGATTTTAAGGTTATAAATCAAACATCAAAAGATTTCTAGCAGTGCAGACACAAGAATAGTTTTATTTATGACTGTATGTGTGGTGTTGTGCACCTGTTTTCAGTGAAAAGGAAGTGGGCCGGTCATTTGTGTCTGAACTTGTTTTTAGTAGTTTTGAAGTCAAACTCTCTCTCTCTCTCTCTCTCTCTCTCTGTCGATCTGTGTGCTTCTGTCCTGCTCTTTCTCCCTCGCTGCTTCAACACCTGGACAGTCGGGCATGTGGGTGTGTTATGTCAAATATTGGCTGCTGTCGAGCAGTAAATTAAAACGAGGTGCAATTTCCTCCAGTCTAATTAGCAGTAAATTGGGCAGTGTCTGTTTAGCCAGTCTGCCCAAGGGCAGAGCGAGAGAGATTGACATGTCATTACACGAGCGCAGAAATAGCTGACAGAATGACATGACAATTTATTAGAACATTTTATGTTTTCTCGTGTTTATGCTGCTGTTTACATCGTTGCTTTTTTATTTTGATTCTAGCATTTGTACAATTCACATCAGTCATCTCTAAAAAGATGTGAGATCAAGCTGGAAGTGGGCGGCAGAAGACTCAGAGGTGATTATTGGACTGAATGTGTCTCCTGAGAAAAGTAACAGGAAATCATTGTATCAATCGCTGTGACCTCACACTCGTGTCCGTCCTGAACACACCACTTATCAATAGAGCCTCCTTATCAATGTCAACGAGACCATGTAAAGACTTAATCCAGCCATAATCCAGACAGCAAAGACAACATTTTTGTATTCATTTTTACATTTTTAAAATGATTGAACATTTATTTGTTTTTCAAACATTTCAGCTAAAACAGATTTCAATTTGGAAACAAATAAACAAACTTTTAAAAATTGGTTCCTAAAAGGTTCTTTGATAGAGGAAACAGGTTCTTGAAATGCACTGCAAAAACTAAATTTCTTAGTATTTTTGTCTTGTTTTCCAATATTAAACTATTCTTCAAGCGAATTGATTTTCTCAAGAAGCAAAATAACCTATTAGATATTTATGCCCAGTTTTGACGAGGTTGTAGGCTAGTCCCAGACTGTTTGAGGTGTCGTGACAAAAAATAACTTCCTATAACATATCTTAAAATATCAGTGCCACTGTTTTGTTTCAAGATCCATACCACGTTTTATTCTAGTGCATTTTTATAAAAACGACTTAAATATCCTAATTTAACTAAGGCATAGTCCTGGTTTAAGTTAAGCCTTGTCTGTGAAAGCGGGCCTAAACAATAAAGTTTAAACCAAGAAAAAGGACATATACTATATATGCCAGTGGAGTAAGAAAAAACATGAAGTTTACTTAATTAAGATGACAATTCAGTTTATTTTCTTTAACTCATTTGCAGATATGATTTAATCATAAACTTTAAAGGGATAGGTCACTGCTATAGTAGGTAAAAAAAATACTATTGGAGTCAATGGGGGATGAGATCTGTTTGCTTACTGAAATTCTTCCAAATATCTTCTTTGTGTTCAGAAGTACATAGAACATTATACAGTTTTGAAAACAATCGGGTGAGTAAATGATCTTAAAAAAAATTAATTAAAAAAAATTAATTTAAAAAAATTAAAAAAAATTGGGTGAACTATCCCTTTAATTTTGACTTTTGGTCAAACAAGACCTATAGTCATTTTGCTTCCAAAAAATTACATGTAGATTTAAGATTTTTTTTATTTGTGCTGGAAAAGTACTAAGAAATGTTTTTTGTTGCGTTGTAATGAAAGATTATTTCTAATGTGATTCTATATGGTATTGTGAAGACATTTTCATTTATAAGGATGTTATTTGGTGTTAAGGTTAAAATGTAATGTTCAAGCATTCCTGACATTATGGGGGTGGGACTGGTGAATAGAAGGAGGGCTGCTTGTTTCAGTGGGGGGTTGTGGTGACTGCTGTATGGCTTGAGTTATGGCCAGAACTGTAACCAGGTTTAAAAAATAAAGATATTAAAGGGAGAGAGCACGTCTGGTGAATCACATATTTGGTATTGTCTGCAACAATAATCAACCAGAATGTGCTAGAAACAGCAATGGCCATCTTAAAACACTCAAGACTAAGACATTAATGTCAAGAATTGTTCCTTTTTGTTTTCTGTTTTGTGACAGAACAACTGCAGATGGCAATATCCTTCTGAAGGTCAAACCGTTATTTTAGTGATTGGTGACATTGTCTCAGGGTCATTACTGTCGTCCTCCTGTTGGGTCTCTGATAAGACTGCTGATTGTCTAGCATTCAACCTGCTATTCATCTTTTCAATGTTACACCACTGGAAATGTTTTCTTTCATTGATCCGCCCTCTAAACAATACACGCGTATCAGGCTTTATTCTTTTATTCGCCTCAACTCTAAATTTGTCAATGTTGCTGTAAAGAGCATCGATTTATGATGCCGGAGGGTCCTGACAGGAATTTCGCCGAATAAATGGAGTAGTTGAGAAAGTAACTTAGTTTTCGCCATGAGCCACAAAAAAGGCACATTCAGACGATTTACAGCAATATCAATCTCTGTCTGGTGTTGCTTTTACTCAAATGACTCATTAGGAAATAATTGCTTTGGAACAATACCGGTCCCATTGACAGCATGAAGTGATTTATGATGCTGAGAGAAACTGTGCACAGGTGAAATCAATCTACTGTAGCGAGAGAGAGAGAGAGAGTCCAGCGGAAGAGATCTGGCTGGGTTGAACCCGCACGACCCCTCTCACTTACACTTGTTCTTTATTACTGTCTACAGGGTTTTAAACCTCAGGGTTTATGAAAGGGGCATTCACACCTAACGTTGTGTGGCACATGCCTGAAGCATTGAGCTTCTCGCTCCTGATCAAAGATTTTCCAGAAGATTTTCTCCTGCTCAGCCTCGATGAGGTTTTAATGAGGGTTATGTCCCACCTTCTGTTGCTACTTAAAGAAGTACTCTTACAGCATTTACTGGTATCCCAACACAAGCTTTTCTTAGTTTTGTTGGTGTTACCGGTGATTTTCACAAGCGTGGCACCAACAGAAATCTGAGATGGTCATTCACAGAAAAAAAGTGACTTACATACAGATTATGCAAACAGGCAATTTGTTATGATTTTAAAAAATATGCATAGACATATAATAGATTGTACATGTATATTTGAACACATCTGTGAAATCCATAGCTAAACACACATTAATTTTGTTTTGTTGCGTAGTTAACAGGTTTGGTGTCAACAAAGCTTGATTTATAGACATGTCTTGAGTTCTATGGTTTCTCCAAGTCTCGTCTTTCTCAAGCAGGATTAGATGAGCATGTTCTTTCTCAACTTTTGTTTGTAACTCCATTTTAAGTGTGTAACCACCTTTCCTACATCCATTGTTCCTACGTGTAACATCGAATGTCTGGAAACCTAGTAAATGCATTAAACCAGCACTTGTTCACACCATTAGGTATTCCCAGAGAAGCTGAGAAAACATTGGAGAAGTGATTTATGATGGTGAGGAAATCCGATGTTGAAGAAATCCATTGCTGATTGAAACGTGAGGATTTAAGAACTTTGCATTTACCATTTTGTTCTTGGTGATAAAATCTGTACGTGATTATATTGATGATGTCATATTTTAAATTTATGTTTTTCTTCCAGATAAAAGTGAAATGTTTGGGCTGTTCCAGATTTTTCTTTTGAGAAACAGACAGTTGTAGCTTCTTGTGTACTTCCTGTAGTTTGAACAGTGTTCAGATCACTGATCTATATGAATTACTGGAATGCACCTATACGCTAACCAACGGCAGTAGGCGAAGCCCCTGGAGGCGATCACGCCGCCATTTTGTATGCCCAACTGACAGAGAGTGTCATTGACTTACAGTCATCGATCTAAAATAACCAGTTTTTCAGATTATAAGGCACGCGGTACGCTTTTAGTTCACTTGCGTGTTTAAATTACTTGTTACTTCCGATGTTTTTTCCAAAGTTTACGTTAATTTTGAGCAAAATAAAGATGTATAGAAATGCACACTGTTGTGATGACATGTTTAAATATTAAGAAATAAAGCTTCATGACATATTGCAGAGCATATACAGCCTGTATTTATTTAGATTGTACAATAAGCACATTTGTAATATGTTGAGGTGTCAAGTGAGTCTGGTGTACACTACTGTATTGAAAATGAACGTAAAACCTGCTGTTTCTATTATGTCAGGAATACAAGTGTACTTTGAGACTTTAGATATAAAAACAGGGACTGGTGAGTTACTGTTTTATCATTAGTGTGTGATAACTCCCTATTCATTTAAAAGAAAGTTTAGGCATACCAAGATGGCGGCGTGGTAGTGTCAGTGTAATGAAGGCATGAACAATCCAGTCATTTATATAGATCATTACTTCAGATTTGCCAAGGATTCCAACGTTTAAAATCAAAAGTAAAAAATGTCAATACACAGCTCCGAAAAATGAGCTGTGAATGCAATAAACTCTCACAGAATGACTTGTGGAGGTTTCTGAAAAACATGTCAAACCTGTGGATGCAGTTATGGGGGAAATGGAAGCCAGAGGCACAGGCTTTATGGATTTGGTGAAGTTTTTTGTTATGTCTGTTTTGTGAAGGTGTAACCTTTCATGCAGGCCGATGTTCGGGAGTCACTCGCTTTCTATCCACCCTTGTTTCTCTTATTTTTTCAACGTTCTCCATGTGTTTTGGTAAATGATCTCAGCTAGCCCTGACAAGCCCTTCTGCAGTCTTTTCCACAGAAAGATTTTAGACAGCCGATCCAGTGATGTCATGTTGTCCACAAATCTTAATTTCAACTTCTTGAGGTCTCATAATACAACTTTTATGTCTTGTTGGTGAAATTAATTTCAAACAAAAGTGTACAAAAGCGTAAAACTTTATAAAAAGCTTCACATTAAAAGCGATTATAAAATTGTCACAAACATTGTCTGTTTTATCATGAATTACGGCCAGTAGGACAAAACCAATTTTATTTGGTAAAGTTTGTTGTTTTTTGCTATGTTGTTGATTGTGTACAGCTATAATGGCACTGAAACTGCTCATGTGTTTATACTGCAAACTTGAACGCTGTTGTCTCCCTCAAACCAACTTTTGACTGCAGGAGAAATGGGATTTAGGCCGAAATACTGTAGTAATTGTGGTATATCCGTTTTTCAAGACCTGTATTTCTGCAATGAAATTTCAATACACAATAAATCAAAGATGCTTTTAAAGGCAACTTGGAATCATGTCTGTGTTTCTCAGGCAGTCAGGCTTTTCACAGTTTAAAACACAGATGCTTCTGTAATCCCTTCCTTAAAAGCCCTGTTCTGTGTCTGTATCTACAGACACTTTTCTATCACTGAGTCACCGTCTATGTGTGTCAGAAAAGTGATTATCGTCCAGTGTAGTGCCTTAAAGACCCGTTTTTGTCTGAGCTGAATGGCTTGAATGGATTGCTTTAATCCCACTTTGCAGACATGAGGTTGCTGGATAAAATCTGCTTCATGGCCAAGGCAGTTCAGCTTTAGAGCTGGAGTTCTTCAGAAGGAGAAATTTAAATTGTTAGTGCGAATCTGTACAAATTAGGTTAAGTAGAGTAATGTGAGTTTTATTATAGAATCTGTCACAAGTTGAATACTCCGGAAATAATAGCAGAACGATTTATCCAAAAATTTAAATTATACATTCATTTACTGATTTGGATTACAATAAGAGGTTTGCAACACAATCTCACAGGAATTTGAATTTGTACACATGCATCTTATTTGTACGTTTTAGCAGATTTTTCTTTTGTGCCAATGACGGTTAGGTTTACGGGGAGGGGCTTCAGTATTCATTTGACATAATAATTGTACGTTTTTGTAAGATTCATATCGTACAAATTCATACAAATTACCCACCTCAAAAAATGAATTCCAGTGAGATCAGGTTGTTTTGGGAGATTTGAGGTTTCTGCCAACAGCAACAGTATATTTAAGTCGGCATGCAATTAAAAATGCCAATTCAAATTGATTTACACAGTGTAGTAGTTTTCATTATGAATTATTTATCCGTGCACATTATTATTTTCTAAAAATTCATTTGCACAAACATTAACGTCCTCCCCCCTAGAAACGACCTCTCTTTACTTCTGTTCACGAGGAACTGTGCGAGGGCGGAGCTGCAATGATTTACAGATTGCATATTGGATAACAAATCTGACTCCATTTTGTTGGCAACACCCAATTTTAAACGATCCAATCAGTACTCGATGAACGAAATCAAGACCCTCGCTCCATTTTTTACTCACTTTAGAAGTTGAAAAAACAATCGCTGCATCCATTTCATGCCGTCTTTAAAAGTGAATGGAGACAGGATTCGTCAAGCTTCGAGATAATAAATCTATAAACTATTCCTTTATAAAAGGTGGGTTGCAGGGTTAAAAACAGTTTTTATTGCTTATTGTCTTTGCAAAGCAAGCCGGCCTGATTCCCTAAACACACAAGCTATTTAAAGTATAAATATGCTACATCTCAGTGAATCAGATGAACTCATTTCTTATGTTTTACGTGACAATTACGCCTCTGAAAAGCTTAATTCTAGGTAGAACAAGCTTGAAAAATGCATTACTGATATAAATTTATGAAGGCATAGCATGTCAGAATGCACTTCAGCAGCAGGTTCGTGCTCTTCTTGAAAAGTCCTTTATTTTAGGAGCTCAAATTATGCTACAGTATGAAAACCAGACAGGCAATAGTATCCTTTATTTGGGTGTAACTGTGCCTAAGGTATCATAAGCTATATCAATTTACATTACACATAAATAAAATGTGGTAGAGTTCAAAGGTTATTTCACAAACACATCATTCCACACAAACACATATACACTTTCAGACCCGCAGGTTTGTGTAAATCAAAGAAAGCGTCTAAAAATGTCATCTGATTTGAAACACATGTGCAGCTTCTGTGCAATTTGCAGCTATGTTAAAGGTCAGAGGTGTGAGGTTCTAGTTTCTCCATGTGCCTGGTGGCACTTAGGAGAAGGGTGGGTCATCCTCTGTATGTTGTGAAGGTGGGCATATTGTATAGAGTAATTTATTCATGGCTTTGTGGTTATTTTGCCATACATTTTTTATCGAGAGAGAAATTGACTCACACTGCAATGTTTTCTGGAGCATTAATAGTGCATGCTGGTCTCAGCCAGGACTCCACCATGAAATGTTTATGGGGTAAATAATTGTTTCTGGTTAGGGCATGCAGTCTCCGCTCAGACGGTGATGGTTTGTTGTTTGGAACGGTGGGCGTTCTGAAATTAGTCCAAACCCCTTTTGTCGCAGAATGTCGTGGTTTAGTTAAGAATGAACAAATTTCAATTTTATAATTTACTCATCCTCATGGCATTCCAAATCTGAATGACTTTCGTTCTTCTGAAGAACCCAAAAGAAGATATTTTGAAGATTGTTGGTAACCAAACAATATTGACCCCATTGACTTCCATTACTGTATACAGACACAAAACCACTTGAGACATTTCTCAAAATATCTTCTTTTGTGTTCTACATAAGAACAAGTTATATACAGGTTTCAAACGACGTGAGGATGAATAAGCAATTTAAGGTGAAATACCCCTTTATGTCTTTTGGTATTATTAGTGTTCGGGTGCCATTGCACCAATACAGTACGTTTTTTGTCAGCAGGTTTAAGTGCTCTCGTTCATTCAAGAATGTTTTATATTCCCAGAATGGTGTTGGCATCTACAGCTGGGTCCCATCCGTCTGGGAAATACACTGTGTATGTGTAACGAGAAAGACTGTGTATGTGTCCCCATAGCAGCAAGAAACTCAATATCTGTGCCTGTGAGAACTTGGAAACTCCTCACGGCATCTTAAGTTACTGTTATCAGAGCAGGTAAGCCTTAATTCTTCACTTTCTCTCTCATCACAGTCTCGTGACCCAAAAACCGTCACGTCACGGTTTGTACAGCGCTCTTAATCTTAGCAAACTTTTCACTGAAACATCCAACACACCTGTCACTCGGATCATGTGACTCGGTTCTGAGAGGGAGGACAAACTGCTTTGGGTAAATGGTTGCCTCATTTATGGGATTGTTTCCTAGAGTGTTTCGACAGATGAGAGCTTTAATGCCCGACCCATGTGCTTGATAGTGGGTGGAGGTCAAGGGGGGGCCAGGAAGGGTGGATGGAGTCTGAAAGGATTTAGAGAGGGTGTTGGGGGAAAGGGATGGTGGAATGGAAGAGGTGTGGGCATCAGAGTTCTCTTTTGGTTTTAAGGACTGCATGGTTGAGGGTATTTTGTGTGGGTCTATGGGAGGGTTTGTATTGTTTTAATAAATGCTGAGTGGGATTTATTATATTCCCCAGTGTCATCTGTTAACAGATCTGTAATAGTCCAAGAAGAATGTATAATTTCTGTTTCTTTATTAATAGAAATACAAACATTAACATTAATACACTTGAAACTAAGTTAAAATTGTATTACTTTGCATTTGGTTAAATATAATTTACACCATCTTCCTACCACAAACAACTGCATGTACCAAACAAGCAGAAATGACTTCACGACTTGCTTCCAATTCCCTGATGTGACCCATCCGTTCTTTAAATAGATCGACACGTGGATTGGATGGGTTTGGAGAATCAGGGCAGGGTTACAATAAGCAATAAACAAACAGCCTTCCAGTTGAAGGTTTTCCTCCGATCTGGATATACAAACTCCCAAGGGCTTCAATTTTCATATCTGTGAGTTTGTCTGGGAGAGAGTTTTGTCCTCTCCAAACGACTTTATTTACAACGAGGATGTGCCCGATAAGATCAGCTCTTGGCGAATACACATTGACACACGTACACAACACAGACACAAACTCAAAGACATTTCATCTGATAAATTAAATGATAAATTAAACAGGACTCTGTGTTATAAGCAGGAGGTTTTCAATATACACAAGGAAAGTAAATGTTAACTTCTTACGTATTGGTTTATTTATCAGATGACTGTGGCTGTTCACAAAATGCTAGAGCACCTTTCCATCCATATTTGCATGGATTTTAACAGTTCATTTTTATGTTCTGTAAGTACACGTGTCTGCACTCCTCCATCTGATATCGAGAATGAACCTCAGGCCCTTGGTCATCTGATTCCAATGTGAGACTTGCAGAAACGACTGTAACAGTGTGACGCCACATTGGTCTTATGTGGGTAAGTGGCATTGAATTGAGTTGTATAATTGTTGGATCCTGAAGGAAAAACATATTTTTAAAGGTGGGATTTGTTTGTAACTGAGGAAAAGCTAAGCTGGTGAAATAGGTTAAAATAGATTGTAAATAAAACATTTAAAAAGCAGATCTTTAGTTTGCTTTTGCACTTATTTGGATTATTTTTAGAACTTGAGATACAGAAGATGGCTCTTGTGTATCAATGGCAAAATTTTTGCTATGTTTTGATGTGCTCATTTGTAAGTCGCTTCGGATAAACCATCTGCTAAATGACTTTGTAATCCCATACAGCCAGGGCTGGTGTCATTTGCTAGTGAAATTTTGCAAAAAGAACAGCGCCACGTTAAAGGGCTTGTTCACTTAAACATGAAAATGCTGTCATCTCTCACCCTGGATGCCTTTCTTCTCACCATTTAACACAAAATAAGAAAAGTTTCAGGAAGTAAATGGAGGCTGTCAGTGACTTTATGGAACAACATGTGCTGTGTAAATTATGAATAAAGGAATTTTCATTTTCAGTTGAACTACGACTTTAAGTTTAAAGGAGCAGTCCACCAAAAAATGAAAATTCTGCCCTCATTCACTCTCCCTCAAGTTGTTACAAATCTGTGTAAATTTCTGATGAACACAGAGAAATATATTTCGAAGAATGCTTATAACCAAACAATTCTTGGCTACCGTTGACTACCAGAGTAGAAAAAATCTTTGTAAATTTCTTTGTTCTTTTTTTGAAGAATGGAAAGCTGTTGACTATCATTGTAATTTTTCCTAATATAGTCGTCAATGGTGGCCAAGAACTGTTTGGTTTCAAGCATTCTTCCACATTTCTCTGTGTTCATCAGAACAAAGACATTTATACAGATTTGGAAAAACTTGAGAGTGAATATATGATAAAATAATTTTTATATTTGGGTGAACCGTTCCTTTTAAGGCGCAAACTGAAGTTGAGTGTTTTGCTGAAAGGCAATGATGATAGCTTCAGCATTACTCCTTGAAAGATTCAAACTTGTTGATCTCTAACAAAGATACATTTAATAATGTGGTAGATATTTTTATTTAAAACGTCTTACAAATGTAAAAATAATGTATAGTAGCCATTGGCAGTAATATGGCGCCCGCTCACCCAGCACAATCTTTTTAACTTTTTTTAATTGGTCAACATTTCAAAAAGATAGAAGAAGAAGAGAAGAGGAGATATTTATTTCTAAGCTGATGTTTGAAACGGCATGTAAATAAACTCAGTGGTTTAGTGGCTGATGTGTCTATTTTAGGTGTGAAGTTTAGTTTCCGAGTCTGTGTTTCTTACTAACATCAATTAGTCCGAGACCATCAGTATTCACTGTACGAGGCTACTTTAATGAAAATTGAACAGCACTTGAACTAACTTGGCAGACTGCCTGTCTCACTCTGTATGCTGGACTCATTATTTACTCATTAGCAGACTGTCTCCAAACCTTTATATAGCAGGCCAGCGTTTGCTACTTTAGCATGACTCCAAATTCATTTGGATAAACTGGATTTGGTCAGGCTCACCTTCGCATTTTGATGATGACATTTTTTTTAAATCCCACAGTTGTGTTCATTTTATCTTCTATGATTTTAGATTCATTACTGGTAATTTCAACATAATACAGTCCTATTTTCTGTACAGCTTTCCTGTAGCTCAGCGGTAAGAGCATTGCATTAACAACGCAAGGTTGTGGGTTCGATCCCAGGGGATTGCAAATACCTATGTAAAATGTATAGGATAAAGGAATGTAAGTCGCTTTGGATAAAAGCGTCTGCCAAATGCATAAATGTAAATGAAGTACTCGTCCCTTATCTTTGCCGTGTCTTGTGGTATCAGTTGCTGAGAGATTTGGACAGTCCTGTCAATCGCAACCTTGTTTGTCAAAGCCTATTAAATCCCAATAACTGAAGTGTTAAAAGAGATCCGGCTGAGAGTGTTGGAATTGTTGACGGACCACTTCATTGTCGTCCAGAAGTGACGGCATGTTTTGTGGGGGAGGGGTCAGGGATAATGATGTCAATGGTTTTGAGGTGGAGTGGACGGGGTCACAGCTACCGGTGTCAATCAAACACACCCACACACACTTAACGCTCAGAGAAGTTCTCTCAGACTTATTGAACAAAACTGTCCTTAATAAACACAATGCCACTCCAACTAACCCTTTGTTTTGTTTTTTCTTCTGTAAAATGTGTTTAAAAATGAAACGCATTACAAATGCAATAAAAAAGTATACTCTGACTTGTCACTTCGTATACGAAAATGCTACCAAAGGTATGAGTGATAAGCAGACCAAAATAAACTTTGTTTACAGATCTATTTTTTCTTTGCCATAGCTCTCAAATCTCATTTGCTGAAACAATTTGATGTCAAAATTACATTAGGTTACACAAACAACATAGTTTTCTTAATTCCATAATAAGTGCTTTGTACGATGTCTTTAAACAAGGAATATCATCCTTCCCGCCACAGGTATTCACGTCGTGTAGGGATGTGCTAAAAATAAGTGTCTGGTGTGAGGGTGGAGTTCAGATGAGTGTTTTTTTTAACTCCCGGGCGCCACACAACAGCGTGACACACTGACAGGAAGCGACAATGTCCAAGTATCCTGAGATCATAAAGTTTGTTCGCAGTTGATTTTGTTGAAATTATTCAATACACAAGCTCCCCGTTGTCAGAACATTCCTTGCAGAATGAGTGGAACTCTGACAGAGAGAGACACCGAGTGTGTGTGTTTGTGTGTGAGAGCGAGAGACAGAGTGAGAGAGAGAGAGAGAGAGAGAGAGAGGGAGATTGTGGGATGTGAAAGTGGGAAAAATCTACCTAGAGAATCCTCTGCTTGAAACACAGCCCTCCCCTTCTCTCTCTCTCTCTCTCTCTCTCTCTCTCACTCTGTCTGTCTCTCTCTCTCTCTCTCTCTCTCTCTTGCTCAGTCGTTGTGCTCTTGTGACCGTGTGTGCATGTGCTGAGCTTTGCAGAGAGAGAGAGAGAGAGAGAGAGAGAAAGCGCTCAGGGCTTCATCTAGTTTCAGTTTAGTTTATTCTTACGTTGCTCTTAGTTGAGTTTTTAATTAAAACAGTCATAGAGTGCTAAAAACAAAGGATTTACACAGGCATATGCACTGGAAAACACATTTTGAAAGTGAGACATTGAGTGTAAAGAAGCAGTGGACACTCATGATCATCTCCTGAGGCACTGACTGCTTCACCAGAAGAGATGTGATCGTTGTGTGACACACACACATATTGACTTACCCAACACACGCACAAACACACCTGCTCCATCTTCAGGTGGTGTTCAAGAGGACTGGATTGCTGAAACCTGTTTTGCGGAAGCCAGGGGACTGCACGCAGCCGGCAGACATGGACTACCTGTGGGGGATTGTAACGCTGCTGTGGGCTCTCAGCACGCCGGAGAGAGGAGCCGACGCTCAGGGGAACAAGAACAACGTGCCCCGTCTTAAACTCTCATATAAAGGTGGGTTTCTTTAAACATGTTTTGTTGCTGGGACGAAGAGACGTTGATCAGTTTGACTGATAAATCACAGATCTTTAGACTTGTTCAAGTTTGATGGGATCGGACTGTGCTGGAGGTGTCTTCATAAGTGTGTGTGAAGTTGGCTTGTTTCTAGATCGTCAGCCTTTTACAGTTTTTGCGTTTGGGGTTGAATTTTTTAATAATGTATTTCGAATGGCATGTTGTGAATGATGAGCAAGCAAACAGTGAATTAAATTTGTGAGAGTGACTTTAATGGAAACTTAATCTAAGTGTCAGTTTTAGTCAAGATTACATTTTTATTAATTTGCTGGGTTTTTTTTCATTGCTACATGACTTTTGTTGACGTAACCTAATGTGATTGGCTTGATTCAGTCAAATTAGATAATTCATTTGACTTTTAAAGGACTCTCTTAGACTTCATTTTATTTAGTAAATGTTGTTGTTGAATTCGCTGCATTTTTATCAAGAGGACAAAACTGTCCAATACAGTTTAGAGATTTGATATACAACACTGAAGGTAGCGCTGTTTAAAACACATTTAAATGCATTTATAGGGTAATTTTATAAGATTATGTGAAGTGTGATGTATGCAAAGATTATGCGGGTTGAATGCTTATGACTGGACACACAGGTGGGAATGTTTAAATCACTGCCCCATAAATGTATTAACATGCATATTTCAGCCCTTGTGATGTTCAGCAACATAAAACACAAAACGCTGGTTTCAGTTGTTCCCTTCTCCCATCTTAATACCGTAAAGAGTTTTGAAATCACCAATTACAATCCTGATTTCAATATGCCTCAGAAAAAGTACCTTTTTATATAAGACATAAATATGTAACCCAACACTTTATGTGGTGAACTATATTTTAAAGGGAAAGAGTTACTCCCACAATCTTTCCATGTCTGTGTCTATCCGCATTTCTTAGTGACAAATACATTTGTACAGAAGACTTTGATTAAACCAAAAAAACAAGAAATGATGTGAAATGTTTTCCCTTTATGTGTGAATACGCCATTTATCGTAACTATGCCGGATCATAAAGTTAGTTGCATTTTATAATTTGCAAATAACATTACTATGCTCTGCCCACTGCGCACTGTCGGAACCAGCAAAAATATTCCCAGCTTTGCAAGTTTCTGTAAATGGACGGTGCTTCACATGCGTTTTTTTTGTCTTTGTGTTAACAATCGGATGCTTCAGTTTGAGTCAATTGTTTATAGTGTTGGCAGGGAGTGTGTTATAAGTGTAGGCTGAATAATGCAAGGTGGCTGTTAAACAGTTTTTAATGGTGTGGTTTGTTATAACAATAAAACTCTTGCTAATGTGATTGCCGTTCATGATGAAGTGAGCTGTCAGGACTGAATTCACAGTGAGAGTGTTTAAATGAAAGATCTTGTACCACACTCCCTCTGTAATTAGAGAGAGAGAGAGAGAGAGAGAGAGAGAGGTTTAACAGTCAGGGCAGATGGCTGTATAAAGTGAAGCGTTTCTCTGTCTGCCAGGTTTCTAATTGCAATGACAGCTTCTCATTAGCTGGTTGGTGGAAGCAGAGCTCTGTATGAACCCTGATGTATATGACTGTCAGGCGCGTTGAATCCAGCACAAACAGACACACATGGGGTTGGGGGGGCTTCTTAAGTACCCAGAGCTCTCATCTGCCTAAACACAACACTAACACACACACAAGCCTGGAGCTGTTCACTGCGAGTCTCATAGTATCAAATACTGACACCTACAGGCGTTCACACCGTTTGGAACAAATACAGAGACACTGAAAGGAAGACAGAACGTATATACTGTATGTTTGTGTTTTTGCCCTGTAAGTGGGTGTATATGTGTTGTGTGAGTGAGTGTTTGTGTGTGTCTGCAGGCGGATTTGATTTGAGCAAACACGACTTGGTTTAAAGCCAAGACTGATTCTGATATCCACCAGCACCCAAGCAGAGCCGCACACCTGTGAACATTTGTCACCTCAGTCTGGCTGATTCATCTTTTGCTGAATTCACATCAATTAATGTGTGTGTGTGTGTGTGTGTCATTGTGTGTAATTACTCATGGCAGAACAGTGGAGGCTGAAAGTTTATAAATGTCATATAGACGGATTCAGCGGAAACAACATTATTTGGCCTAAATTTAACTTACAATAGACCTCCGCAAAGAATCAATAACTGTTGAGTTGTTTTGTGTAATTCAATACAATTGATATACAATAAATTAACAATCATAACCAAACAGACCGGAAGTTAAGTTTGTGCCATACGCGTACGTCCACTGAAATTTTCTATACTTTCAATCATTGTCCTAAGTCACATTACAAGTTGTATCCAGATAACAAAGCTTTATCAACATCTTGGCAGAGATTTGTAATTTTGGTAACATTTTGTGATTGTTATATTTGGTAAAATAGTTATTAAACATAATAAGGTAAATAATTATGATCAGTTGTACGAAATTGCAGTCTTTGGAATGATCACGAATTACCAAAACACAACAGTATTAATAAATAAGCAATAACCTAGATTCATATCTGCTCTAAAGTTTTTGTTTATTAATTTGTTTATAATTAATGTATATTATGTGAGCTATATTTAACACACAAACACATTTTTTAATCCTTCAATTATAATTTTTTTCATGTGGTAATATGTGGCAGAATCTTGCCAAACCTATACAGAAAAAGTGTGTATGTGAATATGTACAGTTATTCACTAAAAGCTAAAGTATATTTCACTTATTTTATTGATGCACTTATATATATTTGTGTTGCCATTTTAATTTCAAGTCATATATAGTTTTAGACAGGTTTTCTAAATATTATTTCTGTCTTCCATGAGTCAGCATAACAGCCAGTCCTGGGCCACATTTCAAATGTTGAAACCACCACGGACAAATATAGGCTTAACTTATTTTTGTGTGGAAGGTGAGTATTGTTTAGGTGCCATTAACATCTAAAATTTGTGTTAAACGAACAATGGACTGCTTTCTCACCATCTCGCGTTGCTCACATGCATTAGTCATATTTGCAGAAGACAGAGAGCTGGGACTCCAGAAACGCGTCAGTATGCTTGCATCATCCACGCTCACGATGCTTGCTTGTGCATCCAGTCTCCAAACACAAAAACGTGCGTACCAACAATTTAAATTATAAGTCATAAGTATAAACTGTCTTTATGTGTAATGCACCAGCCAAGTGACCTTCCCCAAATTCCCAAAGTTGCTTGGGAACCACATACTTTAAGAACCGGAGTCGATTGGCCCACAACCCACTATATACGATAATTATTCCCAACAAGTTATTACAGAAACAACTTATTTAAGCATTGTTTTTTTGTCTTTGTCCCCCCACTTTTCAAAACAAAATAACACCATTGCATTGACAGATGACAGTCTTTCTGTTCTGGCCCACATAAACGACTCTCAACGGTGTTGCCCAATGCAGTCTGGTTGAATTAGTCATATTAAATATATATTTAACTTGAATAAAATAAATAATAAATGTTTTTCACAAAGTACATTTTAGGTCAACCGACAGCACATTCTTATATAGTAAATGTATCAGGTTGACGGGCAAAACACATACGCACATGAACCCGACTAAGTTCCCCAGCTGTATTTCTATCAGCAGAACCTTTATGTGAGTGTGTGTGTGTGTGCGGAGAGGAAATCACCCATGAGGAAGTCCTAACTGAAGGGACTGGTAAATGCTAACTGCTAACATAGGGGCACATCAATATCCCATCTGAGCCCAGAGTTCCCAGGGCAGGTTAACAATAACACCCTTAAATAAATATCAACCTGTGGAAAGACAACAAGAACAAGAGAAAGGATGTGGTCACAAATGATGTCTCCAAGATGTTCAGAGACACAAGAGTTTGAACACGAGACCAGCTCCCTAATGTGTGTGTGTGGTGGAATATTGTTTTTGGTGTAAGGCGATTCCATTCCGATGAGAAAGTTTTAAGATGGCCATAATCTAACAAAGAAACCAGAGAAGTTTTATTTCACTTAAATTAAGCTTTTAATCCACAAACACGGCAAGAATCCGGTGTTGGTTCGCATTTGCGGCATGTGAACTCTGTGTATCCTCTTCAGGAATAAAGCCGCAGCCAGAACGCACTCCTAAAACAATAGTCTGCCAAATTCCTGCGAAATGGAAAATATTTTTGACTGAATACGGCTTTTTCTCCCTGGAAAAAAAAGCGAAAATAGGATTAAATTTGATTTTGGACATTTGATCACCATAAAATCGTCCCTGAACTCTGCAGAAAGGCCAAACAAATATTCAGAACTCTTCAGGATCCAGAAGAGAAGATTAGAATGACTTACATGTTGCAATGAATGGAAAAAGGTGAGATTGAAAAACGCTCATGTTTCGTCTGCCCACACACACACAAACACATGTGCCCTGCACTGCTGAGAGTACAGCAGTATGTAGGGTAGGAGAGTTTATTTTTATCGGCCTCAGATGGGACCGTTCTTCTGCTTCCACCTGCCCTCCCCTCCACCATCTCTCTTTCCCTCTCTCAGATGTTTTTCCACAACAATAAATGAAGTGAAGAGAGTGGTTGGAAGAGGCTTTTGTCAAAACGATTTCCGTTTTGTATACAGTCTCTATCTTTTCTCCTGATGGAGGTCTGTTTGTGTATGTAAACCCGTCGGGTTCAGATTATCAGCATGTCTAAAGCCTCTTCCTCCTGTGCGACGGCTGGTAGATTACCCACAATGCCAGGCAGGAGCCACCGTATGCTTTCTGCATGATCATCTTCCAAATTTCACACAAAATGTTATTTTATGCCGACCGGGATTCATCTTAAAGGACCAGTCAGTGAAATCTATAGCGGCGAGGTTGCAACTAACATCTCACTCCAGCCCTCCCTTTCAAAGCACTTTGATGGCTGACATAACATAGCGAATTCATGCAAGGGGACCCGCGTTGTATGTAGATAGAAATAGCTCATTCTAAGGTTATAAAAATATAACGCATCATTATGCAAGGTCTTTACACCTCTGAAGATGTAGTTATGCATATTATATTGCATTCCTGTCAATGGATCCCTCAAAGGATTACACACTGGACTTTAAAAGTGAAAGTTCACCCAAAAATGAAAATTCTGTCATCATTTATTTACCCTCATTTTATTTCATACCTGCATAGATTACTTTGTAGTTTGTTCAACACAGAGAAAGATATTCAGAAGATATGTAAGCAATTTTCAGTTCTGGAACATCGTTGACTACCATATAAGGAACAATTGAATGGTAGTAAAAGGTGCCCAGATGTTTTTCTAAATTCTTCAAAATATCTTGTTTTGTGTTCAACGGAACACAAAAGATAAAACAATTCCTATGGTAGTAGATGATGTCCCAGAACTGAAAATTGCTATCGTTCTAACAATTATCTTTCTTTATGTTTAGCAGAACAAATCAATTCGGTTCGGAACAACCTGAGGGTGAGTGAATGATGACAGAATTTTCCCCTTTTTTGGTTTATGTGCACTTGGTTGGAACGTTGAACTACGGGCATTTTTTGTAGAAATCATATTTGTTGAGCAATCTTAGGTTAAGTGTTTTGCTCAAATGCAAATTGATTGGTTCCCCAAAATATAAAGATGCTGAAGTATAATTTGCAATCTATAGTAAATTGCATTAAAATTCACAGATGCATAGATACGTTTGTAGATTCATAGAAAATTCACGAAATAGAACTTGTCCCCAGATGAAAAGATGCTGTGGTATAATGAACTATTAACTATAGTACATCTACTATTTATTTTAGTACATTTTAGTAAAATTCATAGATACATTATTATCTAAGTTGATATTAAGTTCAATGAAATCCTAGAGAGTTTTTATCAGTTCTATTTTATTTTCTGAATAGTTTTGCATTGTTGCAAAGCAGTTTTATATGCATACTGGAACATGTTGATTGAAAAGAAAATATATAGAACATATTCAAATATAAAATATAAAACACACACACATCTAGATCACACAGGCTATCAAAGTATCAAAATTACGTCTATATGCTTTCAATATACCACCATGTACTGCGGTTTACTACTTTATAAGGTATACAGTACATTTTAATTTGGGCCTGTTTGTATATTTAAAGCCTACATTTGCTACATTTGTGAAAGTTGCTTACACATCTGCTATGTGTCTGTCTGCTATGTTTTTGAGTTGTTAGCTGGTTATATGTAATTGTTCCAAGAAATGTTTCTGTTTTGAATTACGGTGCTTGTTTTGAGATGTGGGTATCGATCGGGGATCTTAGTAATCACTATCAAGCATACTTGATGTGCTTTTTTTCATTGTCCTGATTTGTGGTAACATAAATTGAAAGTTAAAAATGAGTGCTCAAACCCTCGCTTCTGAGAACCTGTTCCTCTGGGTGCTCTTACGTAATCTTTTCTAGATAAATAACTCCAGGCTCTGAGAAGATTACAGGTGTTTTAGTATTGATTCAAGTAAGAGTCACTTCAACTAACCTAAAATCAAACCTGCAATGAACATTTCAATTTGGGACACTTTGACTGTGCAGTTACATCATAAATCACACATTTTTGTCCAACACAAGATTTTTATGGTTGGAAACTCTGTGTCCTCAAATGGTATTTGATTACCAAATCTAATTAGATACACCTCTCACACCCCAACCTGATAAAAGCTTGTATACACACACAATGAATAGACTGATGCACCAATTACATGATGTTCTACCTTTGGTATCTGATGTTTTAATACCCTGGCAACAGACGGGATCATAACAGAGGTGGTTTTACTAAAGACTAATGTAAACGTTACAATGTGCTTTGTTTTGACCTGTTTTGGGACAGTCAGACTGATGAGGGATTTATAAGGGTTTTTTATGCAACCAGACAGAACAAAGAGGCATTGTTTGACATATTTACTTCACCGATTGATTTTTCAAAATAAAAATACACCATGTCCCCAATTTTGTTTTAACTTCTAGGAATGATTTCATCAAATCGCTCTCAAAACTCCTACAAGCACACCAATATCTGTCTATCTCTCTGTGATTGTTAAAGATTATTTTGTTTGTGTGTTTGTAATGTGAATCATAGCTATAAATGTGTGCCTGCTGTTTTATTAGACCTCTTCCCAGCACAAGTGAATTACGCAAGCAAACACTTGACCATTCAATAAGACAGATGTTATCCTCTCGTGTGTCTGTTTGTTACACACACATCAAGAACAAATCAATTCTCTCTCCTTTATCTTAAATGTGGGCTTCTATGTGATAACCACACTATGTGTGTTTTTGTTTGTTTGCGTGTGTGTGTCTGCGTGTGTTAATAAGTATATATTTTGTTTCCTGTGTTAGTTGTGAGTCCATGTTTTTCTTGCATGTGGGTGTTTATGAACCTGTGTGCATGTCTGTTTTCTGTGTGTGTTCACCTATTTTGGTTTGTTTTACCTGTATAATTTAATGTTATGCTTATAGTCAATATGTTTCATGTACTGCTGCTTTGTTGTAGTGAAAATTGTAAAAGGCGCTATGTAAATAAAGTTGAGTTGAGTTAAAAGGCATTCTGAGTGTTTTTATTCACTGTGCCGAATGAAAGCACCGAAGCCACTCCAAGCATTAGTGAAAGACTCTCTCTCGCTTTTTCTCTTTGACCTCTTTAAATTCTTCTCAACCTGAATCTTAATCTTCTTGCCCCTTTCTTTATCCTGTTCTTACTTTCTCATCTATTCCACTCTTTTATTCTTTGCTCTCTTGTACCTCATCTTCTCTAAGGCTCCTTTGTCACATTCACTGCTGTTTTTCACACAGTATACAAGTACATTTATTATTTGTGTGTGTGCACGCATGTGTGTGTTTTACGATGGGTATAATGATGTCAATTTCACAAAACAAATAGTTCAATCCGTTTTACATTAGATGACACAATGTCTTTCGAGTTCATATATGTTGGCTTTGAGTTTTGTCCTAGGAAAATTCACACATATTGCTTTTTAAAGAACTACATAATAAAACGTGTTGTGTTTAACTTATAAAAAGTTCTCCTGTGGCATCTCGGGTCTAATTGGAACATTTTAAATGTGGCTGAACTGCTGGCCAGTGTAAACTCACCCATATGTGTGTGTGTGTGTGTGGTGTGTGGATTCATGTCGTGGTAATCTGTCTGGAGTTCAGTGGAGGTTTGGCAGGACAGCCCGGAGTAGAGCCCTGGAGTAACCCAACTCTCTCTCATCCATTTGCATTATGGGATACAAGGGTTTGGCATCATTAAGGTCTATGCTCTGTGGAGCAAAAATGACACAAAGTGTTTCAAAGACAAGTGAACATTTCACACCAGTGCGTGTGTACGTGTGAACAAAGCCAACCTTTCCGAGCTTCCCTTATAGCCAAACCACACTAACACATCGCTTGAGAGGGGGAGAATTGCTAAGGGTCATTTTGTATGTTAGTGTTTTTAAAGTTACAGATGAGGTCGGAAAACATTAGGCTTTTTAGGTCTAGCGACCATTTCTGAAAGCTCAGAAAGGTAAATTTTTTTGTCAGTTTTAATTTGCAGGTTAATTTTTCTGTCAGTTTTGGGTTTTGAAGTTTGTGGGAAACCGTAATTCATTTGTACTGTACATTCCTAAGATGTTGTTCATGTTGTCCCTACAGAAATGTTGGAGTCGAACAATTTGCTGACTTTCAATGGATTGGCCAACAGTTCTGCCTATCACACGATTTTATTGGACGAGGAAAGAGGCCGACTCTTTGTGGGGGCAAAAGACCATGTCTTGTCCTTCGATTTGATTGACATCAACATGGACCAACAACTGGTAAGACAATATGGATGGAACAACAATTTAGTTATGGGAAACGTATTTATGTTCACTCTTGGCATCTTTTTTGAAGCTGCCAGCGTGTGTTGTACATTATAATCCTGTGGAGTAAAGCATGTTTTAAAAAAGGATTTCATTTAAACGCCACCGCCAGCGTATTTTTTTGAAGCTCAGAACATCTTTTCAAGAAAAGCCCCCCGTCAGTCGCCTTTTTTACAGCAGACAAATGACAAGCGAGAAGTGAGACCGGTCAATTAAGAATCAATTATTGACATACTGATTAGCATAGTTTTGGGTAACGCTATTTTACACTCATTGACAATTCAGCTGTGTGGGGGAAATTGAATGCGCTGTTTCTCCCTGCCGCTCACTGCACAGAGTAGATGCAGAGAAAGACCATATTGTGATGTATTTTGCACCAAATGATGCAACCAAGTGATGCAACTCCCTCGCGTTTGACATCCACCTATTTAATTCCGATGAACTCAAGTTAGTATATTTACTTTTACTAACATTTAAAAAAAGATTCTTACAAATTTGTGGATGGGTTTGAATCGCTGGATGACTGAATCGCGATTCATACGTCAATCGATTTTTTTCTCCCACCCCTAGAAGACGCCCTCGGCTCTAATTTGTAACCGAAAAGGCAGCCAGCTTTTCTTATTTTAAAGTGCCCACGTCAAGTTTTTCTTGTCAAAAAAACACCAAGTGTGAGAGACGCCCTTAGACACACTTTTGTCTGTTGGTAATGTAATATACAGTGCTCAACAAACTTACACCACGTACTGTACCTTTCATGCATGCTGGGTTGCGTCTAATAAAGAGAAAACAATAATATTTTTAGGAATCTGTCAAAAACATGTTTGGAAATAAAAAAAATATGAAATTTATTAGGCAAATAGTAAACAGAAACACCTAAATAGTATTTATCCATGTTTTTATACACAAATTTGAGTGCATTCAACTTCAGAAGTCAGAAATGAATCAAGCGTACAGTAACATCAAACCTGAATTTAAAACGTAGATTTCTATAAAGGACTGCAGGTTAATAGCTGTATTAAGGAATCTGAATAAAAATAATAAAGTGCATAACTAGTTTTTTTGTCTTTCTTGTAAATAGCGAATTAAAAAAAAAAATGGATAACATCAATAATTCTATTTGAGCATCAGAAATAGGCCTACTACTGTGTCAAATCTGGCTTAGATTTACTGCTTGGTTAACCAATTATAGAAACACAAAAAATGACCAATATTGTTAGTTTAGGGCAACTTACATTGGGTTATGGTGCATGGACTAATGCATGTGTTTAGCACTGTGGGTGTGTGGGAAGTCTAGTCATCCCTATTTTATAAAAATACACAGTATTACAGTTACCTGGTACCGTTTAAAGAGTATAATTATGTTTAAACTATAAACCAGAGAATTTGGTATTTAAATGAACAAAGTTTCCATTTTTATCTTGTTCTCTCTGTCAGTCTTACAGACACACACATTTGAGCACACAAGAGAATCTGTTTCCACTGCGCAGTCTATGAATATTTCAGAGTAAATCTGTCACGCTGATCACATTGAGTTTGGCTGAAAGCTGCATTCACCTGGATAAATAATGAACTAAATAAACGGAGCAGACAGGGTAAAACTGCAGCCCAGTTTAGCGTCTACTCAACCAAATGACGATGCCCTACAAAAAAATTGTAAATGTTGTAATTAGTTCCATAGTTATTATTATTATTATTAGCACAGTCTTATAGTCTGAATTAGTCTGAATTATATTGGTGTTGCCGTTCCAACTTTCTGTTCTAGCTAAATACAGTATGGGTGTAACATGCATGGACACAGGCGACGAAAAGTTTAATTGTGGCATTTGTTCTTACAAATAGACACGTGCATCATGGAGATCATTTTAATGAAGTTTCCATGCTCGTGGATGGGAATGTCTTACAGAGATGTTTCCATGTGGTCAGTTTGTCACGCTGTAAATGAACAAATTGGCTCAACGTCTTTAATTGTGAGCAACAGTACTGTCCTGTTGATGTCTAATGAAGGTCGCATGCGCATCTAAAAAAAGCCAACTTTCTTTCCTCCTCCTTGTTTCTGTCTTTGTTATGTCAAAGAGGGCAAATTCAATGTACTGTAAGTGTATATGGAGTTTATCTGATCAGGACGCCATTTCACACGTTTTCAGTCATGAGACCTGCACCACAGGAGATTGTCGCTCACCATGGCAGCAAACCCAAAGAAACCTCAGTTTTTTCCCAGTCCATTACCCTTTCCACCCTGAACACGGTTTACACGACTGCCACAATGTGGTTGGAAAGTTACGTGTAGACCATGGTTCATTTTAATAGCTAATATTGATGTTAATATTGTAGTACACAACTTAAGCCAAGGCAAAGATTTTATTCCAACAGCAATCAGAAAACACTTATATCTTTCTTTTTTTCTTTATGATAGATATCCTGGCCTCCTTCAACTTCTCGACGAGATGAATGCAAGTGGGCTGGTAAGGACGTCCAGGTAGGTTTCTTTTTCTACTCTTTTTGCTGTTCTCATTTTTCTGGCCTTGTCGACATCCGGGAAAACTAAGAAAGACTAAGAACGAGGATGGATTTTTTTGTTTGTCTAGAAAGCCTTCTTCTGTGATCATTTTCTTTTGAAAAATCTCTCTTAGTAGCATATCTATGACCCTGCCTGTGAAAGCCCAGCTTAAGTCATTTTTTGGTGATTAGCTGTTTTTTACATGATATCATCCTATTTGGTGTAAAGAACATTTTGTGCAAATATAATCTTGAAATCATTAATACTGACTCGAGTCACAAATTGAAATCATAGTGAAACTAACGCTTGAAATCTAACTTATGTTATGATAGATTTTGAAACTCTAGCCTCATTTTTACAGACTTCGTCACATTTGCACAAGTAGAATATGAAGTACATGATTAGTACAACAAGAGAATGAGAGCACGTTTTTATTAGATGGGTTTGGATTAGTGTGAACAGAACTATTGTCTGATGCCCTGTATTTTAAAAAGGCCATTTGTAGCACTTTATTTTTCTGTTTTTGTTGGCCATTTTCCATTCTCTTCTTATTTTAGCACCAACTGTTTTTCTTACTATACCTAAAATACTTTGCACAAGTAAAGTTTACACTGTCGTTCAACAAAATTAGCCATGAGTACCGGAGACACATGTAGAATACAGTTTAATGTTTCAAATGTGCTCACGTGTTTAATGTGGCCAGCTTTTCATTTTTTGGTTTGTTTGGAGAGAGAGCTTTGTAAATGTACTACATTTATACAATGCATCTGTTTCTTTTGTGCCAGTGAATGAGCAATAAAAACATGGCTTTACATGAAATGTACCCTTTAATGAAAGGGAATTAATGCGGTATTTGAGATGGATCCAAAAACAAGACACGATTGGTTTTAGAAACCTTTCAGCAGAGTGGGTAAAGCTATGCCTGTCTGTCATCTCCATTTTGCTTTCACAAGCAAAGTCAAGGGTTCCTCTCACAAGACCAGCTTAGCACACGTCAAAGAAAGAATGAATAGAAACGAAATCGCTGAATTGTGGGGACGACGGCGTGCAAGCGCTTTCCAGGCATAACCGCCGTTTGCTCTCATAAATTCCATCGCAGACACTGCCCAAGGCGTCGCCTCGAAATATAGAGCCATGGCAACGGGCCCTCTGCCCTTTAGCATCATAAAGAAACTATAAGGTTGGTTGGCTCTCAATGGCGCTAATTTGAATGGTAATAAAACGCATTGAGGGAGATTTCGATGTAAACATGGGTTAGCTGAATGCTGAGGTGCTGTGTGAAAGATGGCTTTTATGTGAAGTGAGGGATATCGCTGAATAGAGAAAGATTGACTGAAGCTTGTTCTACCAAAGAGTGGTTTACTCAAGCGGGATTGAAGTGAAGTGGGACAATGTCAATTTAGGGTCCTTTTGAGGGCGGATGAAGACTGCAGACTCTGTTGAAGGATCTCAGCTGCAATTTGTTAGAAACAAAGAGAAAGTGAGATCAATGCATATTGAGATCAGGTCTTCACAAAAAACTCATTCATGCTGGCGCAGTGTTAGATTTTTGGAGATTAGAAGTGTCCTAGACGCAGCTGTAGATTTTTAATACATCAGTTTGGATGGATATAATAAAATTGAAATTGTGACTTTATACATTCACTACCATTTATAAGTTTAGGGTCAGTAAACTGAAATGTTTCTCATGATCTTAAAACCGTTTCTTTTGAAGGTGTATGCTTGCTTTACATTTACATTTAGGCATTTGGCAGACGCTTTTATCCAAAGCGACTTACAGTGCTTTATCCTATACATTTTACATATGTATTTGCAATCCCCTGGGATCAAACCCAGAACCTTGCGTTGTTAGCGCAATGCTCTTACCACTGAGCTACAGGAAAGCCAATAAGTTACTTTAAGTTACTTTTGTAGACAAAAATATAATTGTGCTTAGGTATAAAGTTATTTTCATTCAAAAGATTTGTTTCAAATTGGCTGAATGATGAAGAAAATGATTATGAAAAATAGGTAACACATTTAATATGGTTTAAAAAGCATCTTAGGCTTAGACCTCAAGAAGCTGCTTGATAAAATGAGATCCTTTTTATAAATTCTAGATCTAGATGATAAGATAAGAAAATGTGATTATTTTTCGAATTTTAGGCAACATAATTCCTAGTTTGATGTTATTCTGTAGTTTTAAGGGTTTTCAATTATTCATAAATTGAGGGGAAATAATTGATCCTACATAATGAGTCTTACTGCACATTAAATGTTTTATTAGAGATGACATGCGACGTTGAAACAATCAACACATTTGATATAAATGAAGGTGCTTAAAAGGTTATTCACTGTGATGCCATGATAGAGGAACCATTTTTTGTAACCATCTTTTTCTTACTTTTTTATAATCTCAAGAATTTTTTTAAACACAGAGAACCTTTTGTGAAGCAAAAAATATCCCAAGTAAAAACTGTTTTATGATAAAAACTGCTTTCTATATGTTAATTTGGTTGAAAATGCACTGGTTGAAAATCAAACATGTGTTTAAAATGTAAAATCAGTTTTAAATATGTTTTAAATAAATCAGCATCACTTGCCGTCGCAGAAATATACCCAAACCAGTGCAGTTTTGACAAATGCTCTGGAAAAAGCTGTGTAGTATAAATATAGTCTGGCCCCAGGTGCTGATAAAGTAACAAAAGTTGAAAAAGAAGGCAAAACTTTGAGTCATATTTTGTTGTGTCCTTGTGTACTCTTCTGTAAACCTTTACCACATAGATTGAGTCACTGCAATTTGTTCCAGGCAAGACTAAGACACGTTGTTGAAAAGCATCTGAACACACACACATACACGTATATTCTATAGGCAAAATCCCAAACGCCACAGTAGAGATGTCAAACACAAAAACACATTCACACATCCACGTATACACATTATCCCTAAGAGAAAGGGCCTCTGGTGATCTCAGGACGGCCATAACAGGATTTCCCTGCTAATGCTGTAAACAGCCTGCTGGAACACAACTCCAGCTGTTGTAATATTTTCCTTTAAATAACACCGATTGTGGCTGCGTGTTAGTCAGTTGTGTTGATGTGTGTGACAATGAACAGAAGAGCAAACATACAAAAAAATGCAAACATATGCTATACACCTCGACACAGAGGAACTAAATTATATACAGTGCAAATGACTTAATGCAAAAATTTGATTTGCATTGTTTACATGCCTGAAAGTGAGCGTCTGACAAAACTATTTGGCGATTATTTCTGGAATGCACTATTTACATAATGACTTATAAACTTACTTTGTTGATATGATTTTGTTAATGAGTTCAAAATTTTGTAAGGGTATAGAAAATCATTTATTGTACTGTATAATAAAGCATGTCTTTAGATATAAAGGGATAGTTCACCCAAAAATGAAAGTTATTTTATCATTACCTTTTTATCATATTTTATCCCCTGTTTGACTTTCTTTATTCTGGAGAACAAAATAGATATTGTGAAGAACGTAGGTAAACAAACAATATTGACCCCCATTGACTTCCATTTGAACACAATAGCACTGAGACAACCCTCAAAATAAATTCTGTGTTACACATAAGAAATCAGTCATATACATGTTTTGAACATTATAAGGGAGATTAAATGATGAATTTTACTTTTTGTAATTACTTTGTATTTTAGATGAGGATATATACATCCACGTATATCTGCAAACAATTTATGTTATTTATAATTTTCTTAGCTATCATATTTTTTCCAATAACTTTAGTTATCGTCTTTCATTTACTTTTAGATCATTTCTCATGATTTACTGTACAGTCTATGTGTGTGCTATTTAAAATCATATAAATGGCATTTATATACAGTATATGTTCAAGAATTGACTGAAATTTTTGGGTCCACTTTGAGAGAGAGAGAGAGTTTGTGTGTGTATCAGTAAGTGATAAGCTGTGTCTGTAGGTTCTTGTTGACACAGATGGTTGTGTTTGTTTATTTGAGAACGCTTTGACGACTATGAATGCAGAATTACAGAGACTCCATAGGATTAACTTTGCTTTTCTCTCTTAGAAACTCTTTCTGTCAAGTAGTTAGACTATTTGCTAAAAAAAAACATGATTGTAAATAAATGCTGAGAGGTTTTTGTTCTGTCTCCTCTTCTGCAGAAGGAATGTTCAAACTTCATAAAGGTTCTGCAGTCGTTTAATCAGACGCACTTGTACGTGTGTGGAACAGGAGCTTTTCATCCCACCTGTACTTATGTAGAAGTGGGAAAACGCCCAGAGGTAAATCCATCTCGAGTCCAGTGTTTGATCCCATTGTGTTGCTCAAAATATATAAACTCCCCCGCGTCATGAAAGGCAAGACTTACTTCATTTGCTCATATTTATTTTAAACAGAGATGAAAACATGTGTAGTAATAATTTAAATGTTTTTTTAAAATGTAACATGTGTTGCCTTAGATTATTGATATTCATGTTAACAACTAACACAAAATGACCATAAGATCTACAAAATGATTACCAAAAAAGCATCTTGCTCAACTTTTTTTATTTCACCATTTGATATTTTACTCCTCAGATAGATTAAATGTGTTTGTATCTTATATCTAGGACAACATCTTTCGGCTGTCATCCTCACATTTTGAGAACGGCCGGGGAAAAAGCCCCTACGACCCCAAACTGCTGACTGCCTCCCTGCTGATCGGTAAGTGTATGTGACAGTACTGTGGAGTTGCTGATTTTCTAGTTAATATTTAGTACTGCGCGCTAAGGTTATTTTCAACTCAAACGTACTGATGTAAACAAGCCCAATAACTCCAAATAATCAATATCAACATGTAATGTGGCTCATATTGTTTGAGCTATGGACATGAATGATGACAGATGTACTGTCACTTGACATTGCAAACTGAACAGTAATTGATAGAGAACAAACCCATTAGGCTTTGGAAGAGAGGCCTGAGACAAGTGGTTTGAGGGTATTTTTGAACTGGCACCTATAGCAACCATTCAGAGAGACAGACAAGAGAGAGTGAGAGAGAGAGAAGTAACATCTACATTGTGCTCCATAAACTCCATTAACGCTTTTGGCACTCAGAAAATCTAAACTGTAAACAGAATATAAAACAAGTCTAGTAAGTTAAAGACAATGAACGAGACTCTTTCGCTGTGTATTTGTGTTGTTATGTTTTGCTTCATGTTCTGAATGGAAACTCAACACCTTTGATTAATGGTCTCTCTTGAGGATGACCATTGCACACTGTTCCTCTGGTTTTGTGCTCCACCTGCAGAGCGTTCTACTGTTAAATCTCTCTTCTCAGATTAAAGGTCACTCGCGACACACACACACAAACCCTCCTGTTCTCTCCCCATCTTTGACCGTGAAATTGCCTAAGTGTCGCCTGTCACAGTTCTCTGAGCTGTTATTAATGTTTACAAAACCTGGACTATACTCGTCCCTCCTGACATGTCTGATTTTGCCCTTCATGTTGAACTCACAGTGACCGACCTAAAAACTCTTTTTTTATTTGTGTTTTTGATCTCCAGATGGGGAATTGTATGCTGGGACATCCGCTGACTTCATGGGGCGGGACTTTGCCATTTTTAGAACTTTAGGCAAGCACCATCCAATCAGAACAGAGCAGCATGACTCCAGGTGGCTCAACGGTTGGTATTTATTTGAATTTATTTAATATGAGTATTACATTTTATTTTTATTGTATACTGTATATATATACACTCACCTAAAGGATTATTAGGAACACCTGTTCAATTTCTCATTAATGCAATTATGGTGGTTGTGTAATGGTGTGGGGGATGTTTTCTTGGCACACTTTAGGCCCCTTAGAGCCAATTGGGCATCGTTTAAATGCCATGGCCTACCTGAGCATTGTTTCTGACCATGTCCATCCCTTTATGACCACCATGTACCCATCCTCTGATGGCTACTTCCAGCAGGATAATGCACCATGTCACAAAGCTCGAATCATTTCAAATTGGTTTCTTGAACATGACAATGAGTTCACTGAACTAAAATGGCCCCCACAGTCACCAGATCTCAACCCAATAGAGCATCTTTGGGATGTGGTGGAATGGGAGCTTCGAGAATCTCCATCAACTGCAAGATGCTATCCTATCAATATGAGCCAACATTTCTATAGAATGCTTTCAGCATCTTGTTGAATCGATGCCACGTAGAATTAAGGCAGTTCTGAAGGCGAAAGGGCGTCAAACACAGTATTAGTATGGTGTTCCTAATAATCCTTTACGTGAGTGTATATACACAAACACATACATAATTAAAATATTACTTTAATTTATACAAACATTACAAAAATTTATTTTTATTTTCTATTTGATTAGATTTGATTATTTGTTTCATTATTTATTTATTTTATTTTATTTAAACACAAATAAAAATACTTCTGGGTTGGACCAAAATGACCCATATGATATGTTTGATATGTTTTTTTTATATTTGAAAGCATTGCAAACTATATACTTGATACAGAAGAATGAATAATGCTAAAGTAAAAAGTTGTTCATAAAAAGAGAGAACAAGGTAGGACACAACTAGTCAAGAGGAACTCGAATTTCTTAGAATTTTAATCCTTGAAAAATGTTAACACAAAATGACCACACGGCTTGTGTGTGTGGAAAGAATGTGACAGAACAGGAAGTGATTTAGGATTTAAAAACACTGAAAAGTGTTCAATCACACCGTTTCCTCATATTTCCTTTTGTCTTTTATCTTAAGGAGCAAATAAAGGTTAAATGAATGGCTTTGGTTTCTTTAAACGTCCTGGGAATGTGTGTGAGTGGATGTGGCGAGGTGACTGTGTGTGTATGTCGGTTTGTTGGTGCCACAGAGTCGGCGGTGTGAGGTGTGTATGTGTGTGATGTAGTTCTGCGAGAATCACTCACCACAAGTGTGTGTGAATAAAGAAATAACCATGAAGAGCTATGGCCTCACAACACTGTCAATAGTGCTTACAAACACATGATGTGTCTCAAGCTGACACATTGACCACCTCAACACATTTTGATTTATATAGTTATCTTGTTCAATCAGATGTTCATGTTATATGCTGGTTTAGTTTCTGTATTATTGAGTTTGTGTTATTTGTGTCCATTTAGATCCTAGATTTGTCAGCGTGCATCTCATTCCAGAAAGCGACAACCCAGAAGACGACAAGATCTTTCTGTTCTTTAGAGAAAATGCCATTGATGGGGAACAAATCAGTAAAGCCACACATGCCAGAATTGGACAGTTGTGTAAGGTACCTGAACCCCTGTTACACACGAATATATATGCTTTAACTTTATTGGTTGGCACACACAATCGGGAAAAAATACTTTGTTGTTTGAAGGTTGCGTGTTCCTATCAGGCGAATTAATGAATGTTCTCACTTGTTTCATGAAGTTGAAACATACTGTCATACCGTCAACTTACTGTCAGATCCTTCACTTTCCAATATATACATAAGGGCATACAGCTATTGGTCTTGGGAAAATTAGATTAGAACAATTTTTGAAAACGTAACTCTAGAGGAGATATAGATGGGATTATAGGGTTATACACACCATTGCTATACTTCCCCATTCCTTTCACGGTGGCCAGACAGATGGCCCAAATAGTTTTTTGCATTTGGCTTCTGCTTTCCCGAAGTCCTGCTCTCACCTCGCTCTGAAACTTAAGAGATGCCTAAAATATCGCAAAAGCCATCAGCCAAGAAAACAAAGACTCCACTGTGGAGCAAAATGTGAGGCTTTGGTAGACTCGCTCGGCTCAAGTGCGAGTCTACATCTTGAAGTGGTAGAAAGGTGTTCTCAATTACAGGTCCTTCGGTATTCCGGCACGACTGGAATTCTCCGCTCTCTGCCACAGACAATTGTTTCATTATGAAGAGTTTATGTTTAGATAATTTCCAACCCTGCTAATTACAGCTGATAAACCCACAGCATGTGAGACTATTTATATTACAGCTGTGTTTCATATGACAGCTGCCAGGAAGGCGAAAGACGTGTGTGTGTTTATTGACACACATGTACACACCTTTCCGAAACATCACTCATCAGTGATCATTTTCTAGGTGTGACAGGATGACTTCAGTCAATGTTCAGACACTTTTGTGTTGAAGTACATCTGTTTTAAATACAGTTTAGTAGGAATGTACATATTGCTTTTTTTTTGCACATTGTAAAAAAAGGGCAAAATTATAACTCGTAAACAAAAATTACAAGGTACTGGCGTAACACTGAGATTAAAACAACAGTTTAATAACAGTTGATAAATATGAGTGATGAAATATATGTATAAGTGTAAATTTGATTGTTTCTGTCTTTTATGACTAGTACTGTCCTTACAAACTTGGGTTCCAGACGTAGTCACCCATCATCGCTTCATCCAACCTTCCCTTTGCTACAGAAATTTCCCAAATTTTCTGACAGTGACAAATGAAAAAAAAAATTTTTTATTTGCAATATACCAATACACCAATATACCGTAATTATTGATATAAGATCAAAGTGTACTTGAGCTAAATATACACTAAAACAAGTTAATATTACCAAAATAATTAGCACCACAGAATTGTTTCAAGAACTTTAAAAACTACAAAAATTTGTACACGGTGTAATGAGATGTTAAAATTTGTGAATTAGGGTTAAAAATCTCATTGGTTTCCATGGAAGGATCAACGTATACTGTTTCGAGGGAACAAAATATTCTTGTTATTTGCGTTCTTTTGACATGGGCTAAAAGCAGCCAGAGTGCTGCAATCCTTCGTTTTTTTTTGTTTATTAATATTTTAAAGTAACTTTTATTTTTCTATTTTTAGTCATGAGTAATTTCGAGGTTACTAGTGCATGTTAATTTTAGCTTTTAATTTGTAGCAGTTTAGTTATGTGCTTTTGTTATTTCTATATTTTTAATATTGCCATTTAAGTTTAATTGATTTGTTTAAGACTTAGTTTACTTCCAGTTAAAAATTGAAAAATTTAAACGTACAGTATTTCAATTTATTTAAAGTTTTTCATGTTATGTTTTCCAAATAATAGGCCTATGTTTCTTTTGATTTCAGGAAACGTAAATGTTTTGCATCTTTTAGCGTGGTCTATGAAAAATGTAAACATGTAGTTTAATGAAATGCTTTATTGTTTTAAACCAACATTCCTGAGGTAAATGTGATGATAGAGCTTTGTTACGTCTCCGACAGAATGACTTTGGAGGCCACAGGAGTTTGGTGAACAAATGGACCACTTTTCTAAAAGCCCGGTTGATCTGCTCTGTTCCAGGCCTGAATGGCATCGACACACATTTTGATGAACTACGTGAGTTGCCCATGCGACAGTAACTTACATTACTGGTTATTGTTATACTGTAGACAGAATTACGGTTTCCTCACTGACACTGACTTTTATCATTTACAGAGGATATTTTTCTTATGAGCTCTAAGGATCCTAAGAACCCTATTATCTATGCTGTGTTTACAACATCCAGGTATTACAACATCCAATTTACACAATAATCCCATTTCACACAGAATCTATTTGCATACTCTATCTATGATAATTGTGTCTTAAGTCCCCATAGGCAAACCTGTCAAGAACTCATTATTGCTGTTTCTTTGTTTTACAGTAACATCTTTAAAGGCTCAGCGGTCTGTATGTACAGTATGGCAGATATCAGGAGGGTGTTTCTGGGCCCATATGCCCACCGAGATGGACCCAACTATCAATGGGTACCGTTTTTGGGTAGAGTACCGTACCCAAGACCTGGCACAGTAAGAGCCGCCAATCGGTGCTAATACTTTCCTTTTACCACTGGCCTGTTTTATTTCATTCAACGCATGTTCTCCATTGCTCCCAGTGCCCCAGCAAAACGTTTGACGGCTTTGAATCGACAAAGGACTTTCCTGATGATGTTATCACATTTGCCAGGAGCCATCCGGCCATGTACAACCCCGTTTTTCCCATAAACAACCGTCCTATTATAATCAGAACTGATGTGGATTATCAGTTTACTCAGATTGTGGTGGACAGGGTGGAGGCAGAGGATGGCCAGTATGATGTCATGTTTATTGGCACGGGTGAGTGTGATGATGCAGATTCATATTTTTATCATTGTTAGTCTTTTCCATAAGACAAATGATGTGCTTTCTTTTGAAAAACCTTTAGACCTCTTAGAATTATTTTTTTTACACATTATAATGCACTTTTATGTCACATTAACGTAAGTGAATCAGATGTTATTTCTCTTTTTAAGACATGGGAACAGTTCTTAAGGTTGTGTCCATTCCCAGAGGAACTTGGCATGACCTTGAAGAAGTCCTGCTTGAGGAGATGACTGTGTTCAGAGTAAGTTTAAAGACTATTATAATGATATATTCAGCTATTCTTCTGATATACGGTTTGAGATCAATCTGAGGTGCCAAATCGAGCTTACCATTTAGTGAACTATGTGACATTATATGTGGCCATAAAATGAACGAGTCAGCATTAGTATGCATCAATGCCTACAATGACTTTTATTGCTCATATTCTCTGTACTTTGCAAATTCAGCAGACACGATAGATGAGACAGATGACAAACATGAGCATGGATTTCCCCGTTTTCTGCCATGTTTTCAGTCTGACAGTTTTAATAGATGGTTCCAGCGGCAACAAAATAAATGTTATGTGGCCAAAACTTAACTTCCTGTAGACCTCTGCAAAGAATCAATAACTGTTTATTTAGCTTTAAATAATGGATGTACAGTAAAATATTCATGGGAATTATTATGAACATAAATGAAATATAAATAAATTGTATTATTATCCACAAGCCAGACCGATAACCAAACACAGACCAAAAGTCAACTTCGAGCCGTCTTCGTCTGATGAAGCGGTCTATAAAAGAAAGTCCAGACATCTTTCTCATGCTTGCATCATCGCCATGGCAACAAATGTCAATGAGTGGCATATTGATACCTTGGAAAATCACAGTGTGACAGTGTGGACACCTTGCTTAAATATACATTTTTAAATCAAACTGGAATCAACTACACCTCCCTTGCACTCTTTATATACACTTACTGCCATTTTACATGATTTTACAGTTTTTTCAACTTAATATTTTGCAGATAAAGTAAAATAAAGCACTTTTTTTATACACAGGAACCGACGGCCATCACTGCCATGGAGCTCTCAACAAAGCAGGTAAGCGATACATCTGAGAAGTCTGAACCTCATAATTGTTCTGATATGTGAACTCCGGGGAACAGAGTAAATCTAATAGAGCAACACACGTCTAATACTCAACAGAACACAATGAATCTAACAGGTAAGCTGCAGGGAACTCAACAGGCCTAACGTGTTTTGAGGATTGGAGTTAACTTGTTTAGCGCTGAGGGTTGTGGGAAATTTGCCATGCTGCAACTTATTTTGCTGACAGAGGTGATATAGAACCAGATTGATCATGTATGAAAACCCAACATGTGCGCTCTCACACACACACAGCTTGGCCTCTGGCTACATTACGCAGAGCAGAGGCTGCTGTCATAGTCACTCACACAACACGGCAACATGAGGTACTCCCATTAGAGGCCACACACACATACACACCGTCACACACACACGGTCTGTTACACTCCGAGCCCCAGCGTTCATCCGCGATTATGAGGCCTACTTAGACAGTGTGAATAATCAAGGAGACACCGAGAGGTTTGCTGGAGGCATACATATTTAAACAGATGCATACTGAGCATGTGTCCTGTATCCTGAGAGAAACTAGAGCGGCCATTAACTCATAACACTCAGCCTAGACCACGACTAACCAAAAAAACTGTTCACGATTGTCCCTGCTTCTCGTCCACAGCAACAGCTCTATCTCGGATCCTCCATCGGGGTATCCCAGATGCCCCTGCACCGCTGCGATGTGTACGGCAAAGCTTGCGCCGAGTGCTGCCTCGCACGTGATCCGTACTGCGCCTGGGATGGCTCGCAATGTTCCAGATACTTCCCTACCGCTAAGAGGTACCTGATCTTTTAAACACACAAACACACACTGACGTGAGACGAATCCCTTTAGAATTTCATACATGGCGTAAAACACGTGCTATTGCGTGTGGTTTTCATCACACGCTTTCTAAATAACCAAAGACCGAACAGTCACTCGAAATATTTTTAGCAGCAGTTCTTGGCCTGGTTTGAGTTGTCATATATAACTTCATCGGACAGGCTGACTGCCGTCCACGCAGATTCATATTAAAGGCACTTTGCGAGGTTCACGTTTCAGAATCATTTCCTTTAGACTCGAAGGTAAACTTATATCTGCTTGATCCTAAAAACAAGATGGGGTCTCACGTGTACAGTCAAAGAGAGTTTGTGCGCTACTGGTGCTGCAATGGCTTTACATATTAAAAAAAAACACCAAGTTGCCTCGAAGGAACATTCAAGGGACTCGGGACATGAGCTGCATATGTTGCTTTTTCATAAAGCGCGAGCATCAGATCTGGCTTTACTCCATAGAGACTAAATAGCCCAGAGCAAAAACAGGTTCTGTTTCATACGCACACGTACGCTCATGTGGAGCTGTCTTTGATTTACTTTGATGGTAACACGGCAAAATCCTCTATGAGACAGATGCGTGTGGGTGTGGATATGCGAGGTTCACCTGCCCTCTCTTAAACTCTATTGCGTGTGTGTTGCGCTTGCAGGAGAACGAGGCGTCAGGATATCAGGAACGGAGACCCTTTGACTCAATGTTCAGATCTACAGCATCACGGTAATGTATATGGATCTCGTACATATGTTTAATACTGTGTCTCTAATAATAGCGATGTTATAGTGGGTCAACAGTCACAAATCTACACTTATATAGTTTAGACATTTTTACTTGAGTAGGACCTACAGTATTTCTATCGACATACCAAGTTTTTATTTTCAGTAAAGGAACCGTCTGCAAGTTCTTGTACTCTAATCTTTTCAAAAGTTTGGGTCAACTTTTTATTTTTCATTTTTATTTATATACTTTAGAATAATAGTAAGCTTATCTCAACCATGAAATAACAGAGAAAAAACACAAAATGTTGCGACTAAAAATCCCCACCCCAAAAACTGTTATATTCTAGCATCTTCATTGTTTATTCCCACTTTGCTTATTTAAAAAAAAGATATACACTTGAAGTTTTATTAACCAGTTTCTCAAAATCTTAACCTGACATGTTTTTTAAACCGTGTTGATTGAGTTTCCTTTTATTCTGGCCTTTTATTGGCTGCTTTTACTTTATTATTCACTTCAAACTATTTATCTCGTCAGTTTTTTATTTTTGTTTTGATTTCTTCACATAACTAATTTCAAACATTTCAACATAAACCTTCAGATAAAAATCATGATAAACATTTAAATCAAGTGACCCTTATCTTCTGAATGGAGTCTATACGGGTATACAGGGTGTGTACAGGGTGCTTCTTTATAAAATAGATTTCTGGATGTAAAATAAACTACAACTTGAAGCTTAAGAGATAATTGTAACTGTTTTAGCCCTTCATAGATTCTGTATATGCCAAGGTAGTGTTTAAATAACGCTTTGAAAATGAAACAGTCTTAAAGAGGTCATTTTACTATGGTAATAACAAGCGTTTCACTGCTGAGAGAGTTTCACAGCTGTTACAGGAATATAGGCTGCGGAACATGCACTTACACAAATGTACACTCTCACGTGCACACGTCCATGTAGATATAGGCCGATGGAATTATTCACCGGGACCACACACTGACTTCCTGTGTCATAGCTGTGGCCTCACACACCTCATTACATTGGCACCGCTAACCCACAATGCCCTCTGACATTTCATAAGCATGACTTCAAAGCATGACCGATGAAAATGAAAGACAGGGAGAGAGAGGCGTTTAAATTAGGACAGTCTGGTGAAATGTAAAGAGGGGCTTTTATTTTCTCTTTTGGCCTTGGATCCCTGTAGACCCGAACACAGAGAGATACTGCATCTGTGATATGATAGACATACTGTGTGTGGATGTTTGTGTTAAGCACATTAAAGAAGAATTACATCTCTTACTTGTGTATCTTTTATCTCTTGTAGAGGAGGCAGATGGTGATAGAGGTCTGTTGGATAGGACGGTATATGGGGTCGAGAATAGCAGCTCTTTTCTGGAGTGCAGTCCTAAGTCTCAGCGCGCTCTTATCTACTGGCTGTTTCAGAGACACGGGGAAGACAGAAAACAAGAGGTATGTTAATGTCAGTGACACAAATTTGATACAAATAATCGTAAAACCTTAATCTCCTTTTTACATTATTCACAACTTTAATGTAGAATTTGTCAAATAAAAGTCCTAGGTTGTGTGCTTTTTACAGTATAGAGTGAAAAATATCCACTTGACATTATTCACAACTTAAACATATGATTTATAAAATAAAGGTCCTTGGTGGTTTGCTTTTATAGAGTAATAAAATATAATTTAGTATTAAAAACATTAAGAATATTTAAAATTAAAAGAATATGTTGGTAACACTTCCAAATAAGGTTTTTTATTAATAGTAGTAAATGCATTAGCTGGAAAAAAACTAAAACAGACAACACAATTTGAGCATTTATTAATCATTGTTAATGTCAGTGGTATTGTTCGTGTTAGCTCATTGTGCATTTGGTAATGTTAACAGATAAAACTTTTGATTTTTAAAACTTTCAGTAAATGCTTAAATTAACATGAACTAAGATTCATAAATTCTGTTGCAGCATTGTTTATTGTAATTTACATACTATATACTTATGATGTTATGATGCTTTTTAGATCGCTGTTTCACGTGGCTCCACCTTTAAAAATCACAAATAGTTTAAATCATTGGCCCAAAACACCTACAGAATCCTGAATGTGGGTTGTTTGCCAAAAATACAGTTGTCAATTGCTACTCTTACTGTATGATGTAATCTACTTGTTTGTTTTTCAGATAAAGTCAGACGAGCGAGTATTGGGTACAGAACAAGGTCTGTTGATCCGAACTCTACACCAAAAGGATTCAGGTGTCTATTACTGCCACGCTGTCGAGCACGGCTTCATCCAGACCCTCCTCCGCCTCACCCTCCATGTAATTCCCACCGACCAACTGGATGACCTACTGCACCGAGACCCTCCAGACAGCAACGATCCAGCCAACGGCAAGCTGTGGTATCGTGACTTCCTGTCTCTCCTCAACCCCCCCAGCCCGAACAGCGTCGACCAGCTCTGCGAGCAGGTTTGGAAGAGAGAACGGAAACAGCGTAGGCAGAAAGCCAATCTCCTGCACGCCAGCCAATCGCACGCCAGCCAGCTTCTCCAGTCTAGCCAATCACACGCCAGTAAGTGGAAGCTACTACAGGAAAACAAGAAAGGGCGCAACCGAAGGACCCACGAGATGCAGCGGGCACCCCGCAGCGTCTGACCACCCGTACGGCAAATGAAAATATAAAACACAAGGACGGGAAAGAGGAACCGAGGGGATAGACTGCTACTGTTCCACAGACTGAAATGCCAAAACGGAAGTGTGATGTCCCACTCCCGTTGCGTGTTTGTGTGTATGAGAGAGAGGTATTTACTTTATAAACCCGAGCACACTTCATTCGCACCAACAGTTTGTATTCTGACTCTGAGAGAAAACGATGGACCTTTAGGTTCAGTTAAAAGATGGACTACCTGTAAATATGACACATTATGAAAATATACTGTGAAACAGGTTTCAGTCTGTAAAAAAAAGTCTGTTTCAAATCATGAGGGACAAAAATAAACACGGGGAATACGGAAAGACCACTGCTTAACCTCTGTTTAGCTGAAGCACAACCCCAGTGCATCCTGGGTATTGAGCCTGTTAGTTATATTATGTGTATAGAGTGTGTTGACTTTAACATATACTGTATATCTTTGTATCAAAATGGAAAACTAGGCGCTGCTGTTACGTATCCATTTAGTAAGAACGTGAATTGTTTCTTTCTGCTCCTCTATTCTGTTCTCCTTTATCTGTTTTCATCATGTTTTCTATTATCCGCTCCAAAAACAACGCCTCAGCAATCCATTAATGGAACTGAGTTGTTCCTCTAAATAAGCTCTTCCAGAAAAGAAAAGAAAAAAAACAATGCAACAAAATCGTTTTCCTGCTATTTTTTTAGATCAATATTTAATTTTGTACTGTGCCAGAGTATATCTAAAATATGACATAATAGATTTATTTTATTATAAGTTTTCCTCGTTTTAAACCACTGTGTTGAGGGTACATAAGCTCTCTTCACTAACTCTTTTCATCAGTTAAGTTATTATTGTTGACATGATTATATGTTTATAAAAACCGTGTGTGAAATACAGTGGCTTTTATTTAAGGGGTTCCGTCACTATGTTGCTTTTTGTCACGTTTACATGTTACATGTATTTGGAAAGTACAGCTTCATTTAGAATGACCTGTATAACTACGGAAATACAGATTAAAGAGTTAAGAATTTTATTGGCGGCAGTAAAGTGTAATAATAGGTTTTTATTCTTTTTGAGAGATACTGTACATTTAAAGTTAACATGAAATACTGAAACCCATTTAGCTTCCCTAATGTAATGTATCTTCAATTGAAACTGGACATACAACAAGATTTTATTTTGTCTTAGGTGAATTGTTTGGATTGTGAATGGTGGGTGGCCAGACCTCAATAGAGCGAAACCTCATTGAACGAGTGTAAAGTCCCGTCATAAAACAACACTGGCGCCTACTGGTTAAAACCTATGTGATGTTGGTGATGTCAGCCACAAAAAATTATTTTTAACATTTTTGCACTGCTGAGTCGCACAAGAAGGCCCGAGACATAAAAGACGAAATAAGCTCATTGTGGTTTCATGTTGACTTTAAATTTAAGAGGGAAAGTGAGGACAATTTTATTGTATAGCGTAACAGACTGAGGCTGTCCCTCGATACAGTTGAGGAGATGACAGTGTGAGACAAAACTGGTCTGGGATCAGAAACTGAGAACTTCTGATTATGGGCCTCCCATTGCTTTACTTTTCTCAGTACATAACATTACTTTCATTAATTTGGCAGATGCTTTTATCCAAAGCGACTTACAAGCAGAAGAGCGTATAAACAGTACGTTTCCTCCTCTTGTTGAGGCCATACAAGCATGCTCGCACCTACAGCACACATATATCCGAATGTGCTGTGAACATATAGACTAAGTCCAAAATATGCCACTGTGTACAAACTGCATGTGAAACAACACCAATCATTTCTATATTTGTTTAGTTGCTGTCTGTTTTTGTCTGGCGATTTTGAATTCCAGGTGGTGCTCAAGAATATTCTGCTATCGGTGACAGATGGTGTTATTGAACTACAGCTTTCTCCCAATGGACTCTTTTCACTTTGTAGTAATATCTAAGCATACCAACAAGAATCCATTGGTTGGACTGTAAACGAAAGGACTTTCAGTACTTAACTCAACAGTATGTGGTCGTCGTTCTGTTTGAAAGAGATATTATGATCTTTTGACAAAAAGGACACCTGCCTTGCTCGGACTTTCACACGGCTTCTTCACTCTTCTGAACTGATTAAAACAAGGGACGAAGTAATAGACATGATAATGCTGCTGTAAATTGTTCGTTTTTGGCATGCATTCTGCTGTTCCAATAAATGTGTCTTCTAAAGAACCTGTTCAGAAAGGCTGATGGGTGGGTGTGTTATATTACTGATTTCTTTGGCTGTACCATCGTGTTCTGGGTCCTGCTGCACCTGGGCTCAAGGAAAACCATTCTTGTTTTATTTCTCTTTCCTCTCATGCTGGAGTTCAGTGCGTTCTCACCTCCTTATACTGCTGAGAAAAGCAAAAACGTAAACTTCAAGGTGAAACTCTTACAATAATGCATGGAGAGCAAAAACAATGTTATTCAATGACGCTTAGCAATTGAGAATTCTAGGACACAATTAAAAGTTTTTGTATGTGATTAAAGTATTCCTTCTCTGGTTCTATAAGAATAAACAATATTGTTTACATATATGTCAAAACTTTTGGAAGACATTTTTTCACAGCTACCTCAACTAAAGTGTAAAATTGATGGTTTAATGGATCATATAAATTATAGTGAGACCAAAGTACATTTGTGGTGAGTGGTGACTGTGGTTTTATCACAAATAAACCAAAAACTGTGGTTCCTATAGTTAAACCATAGTTTATTATAAGGGCTGTAAATTACATCTGTGCATTTATTTTTATCACCAAACGAACTACACAGACAGCATGTCACAAAGCTGCACAATAAAGGACAAATTAAATAAAAATAATAAAATAAAATATTTGATTTGTCTGCAGAAACAAGTAATCGTTTTCTGAGAAGACCAATCAAGTCAATAAGCCTGCAGCATCGTAAGTGCGTCATCACGTTTCTTGCGTTTCAAAGTCCCAACAGGTGTGGAAAGGTTTTCCAAGGTATCCGAAATATCGATTAAAACATTTTTTTAAGGACAAACGAGAGTGAGCAACAATACAGTATGGATTGGTTCAGCACAGGTGAGTACATTTTTATCTGCTTTTTATTTATCGACAATCTTCTGTCGGTCTATGCGGACAAAGGTGTAAACAAAAAGTTGAACCCAACAATATTCTTTGATTGGTTTGATCAGAATTGATTTAAATATCACACGCCCTAAAATGTAAATATTATGGGCCGTGATTAATCATTGGTACAATTTAAAAGGGACAAATGCCAAAAAAATGCCAAATCTCAGACCAGAGAATATTGTAGAGGCCTATAATTTACCTACTGTAGTGTTCAAAAACTCTTTTACTATATACAACTTGAGACAAGTCTTCCATCTAGTGGTAGAGTTTGTTACTACATTTAAAGTTACTAAGAAACAGAGCTTGTGTTGCCCTCACCAATGCGCCTAAAGAATAGATTTTATATAATTATGTTATATATTTTGGAAAAAACATAAAGAACAATTCTCTTTTCATTTCTGTTGGGATTTACAATGATCAAATCATCTCAAGTGGATGGCTACTGATTATTTTTACATTACATTTGTCACCAAATATGTATAAGAACAAAGGATGAAAGTTTGTTGTAGGTTTTCAAACTTCAATCCGGCTTGAAAATCTTTTCCTTTTCGGTCCAATACTGGTTACGAGTATTTTGCTGCACATTCTTTTGTTGAACACCGTTTAAAATATTTGTATGTTGTGTCACTGAGTGTCCTCTATTATACTGTATTAGTTGTACTACATTAATTTTGTCATTTTAGGTCGAAAACCTTTTTATACGTTTAACCTTTATCGTTATGACCTCACGTGCCAGATGAATGATCCCTCCTTCTGCTCTATAATGGTAACCCAACATCTAACATTCAATAAATCTATCTATTCCCAACCCAGCTGTAAGAAACATGAGAAAGTGAATAATGCCTGTATAGGTGAGGTCATTTATAGTCGTGTTACAAAACTCAGGTAGCCTGAGTGTTATGAGACTGTGGGCTTCACGCATGAAGTGGCAAAGTCCAATGAGTCCATTGTTTACGCTTATGGACTTTTAAACCCCCCACACTTGACTTAAAGGTGACGCTTGGTCATGGATGGCGTCTACAGGTCAAAGGTCATCCTGATTACACCACAGATCGCTCTGCGGACACAGATGTGTGCCATAAATGTCCGTCGCTATGAATGAGTGCATTAGCAGTTATGTGATGAATGAACTGGGCTGGATTCCATTGACATGGAGAATATATGAGCAGGGCTCAGTTATTTGAAGTTTTCGCCTGTGGGAGTACTTCAAGCCAAATGAGGCTGCATGTTCCATGATGTGTCGAGCCATGTGTTTGCATGCACTGTGTTGCATTTGTGTGACACTTCACTCAAAAAGCCTCACAGCTAGGACAAAATGTGTAATAAATACCAATGAGGCTGTTGAAGATTTGTCTTTCTTGCGATGTAGAAATTTTTTTTCTGATTGACTACTTGCAAAACAAACATATTCTAACTCATGTAATGTGTTTAACTTCGTTAGGCTTAGATTAACAGATAGGCAGAATGTTTCCCAGCTGGACGCCCTCTGTGAAGCTTCTTCTAGAAGAGGTTTGCCTGAAGTGAATGTCAGGATTGTTTACATGGCTTTATCAAAGAGCATGAAAGTCTGAATGTGAAAGAGCACCGTGGTTATTACGGTTCAGGGACAGCAGCACATTCTAATGGACAATTCCTCCAATCCCTTTCTAAAACACATGCAGGCTATGGGACTCCATCACATACTGTCTACATATATATTTTTTATTAATTTCTTATTATAGCTTTGTTAATCATGCCTTTTTTATAAAGAACTCAATTCTGTAATAGTAAATAATGTCTGTTTAATGGCAGTAAGTAGCACTTGCACTAGTTTGCCACACAATTTTTTTTTGTTGGAATTTCAAAGTTCTATCTGACATTTTTTAACTATATTCTTATTCTGTGATAACGTATTTACATCATGTGATGTTTTTATTGTATTTACATTGATTGTGAACATTTTTTACTTTTTTGAAAACGAAAAACCTCTATCTACGAAGTGAAATGGAATGCAAACACTGTGAAGCTCACAATCTCAAAGCTGACGATTTGCATGAGCTGTTTTTAGTAATATAAGAGTATTAAGCTGTGTCCCAAATGACATGCACTACTATGCAGTATGCACTTAAACTATGCACTCAACCATGTAGTGTATGGATTTTAGAAGAGTAGTATCTTCTCAAATGCAATACTAATCGGTTTTATACTAACATGAAGTATATCGGTTTTCCAGACGAGTGCAAATGACGTCAAACGCATGGCACAATGCGTGTGAATATAAATCGAATTGTACATTGTACATTTAATGTAGTTTTCATCTGTTTTGCATTAAAGCATTACTTTAGTAATCCTCAGATTGAAGCGTTATCACTATGTAGGAGAGTTTTGCTCGAGCAGCATCCGATAGCTCTGCCTCCATTCTGCTACGTAAGCGAAACTGCAACCGTTGTGTCCAGAAATCCACACTTCATATATTCGGTTGAAAAATGCCTCACCTCATCCTGGTACTTAATGTGCACTTTTTTTGTGATGCACTACTCACAATATTTATACTACAAAATGGCGTAGAATAGTGCCTTAGTGCGTGATTTGGGACGCACCTTTAGTGTTTGGATGGAATATTCAAGAATGTATGCACAGTTTATATTGTTTGTAATTGTATTAATTGTATTAAGATTTTTGTTAGTTAAACAATATTTTTTTCTTCAAAATACAGTATATTACAATACAAACAAAATGTTAAAGCCTAAGAAAAAAGGCCTGTTTAAAAATAAGACGGCAGTGAAAATATGCAGTTTTGTTGGTGGTATTTTTGTTTATTTTATTAAGATTTATGTTATTTAATCAATATTTTTGTAAGAAGGTTGTTAAAACATTTTATTTATTTGTTTAAATTACTTTTTTAGTAAATTTGTTATTAATAGCTAGTACAAGTATGTAAGTTTTCTTTAATTGCAATTATGTTTCTATTTTTAAAATATATATATATATATATATATATATATATATAAAATAATCTTCATCATCAGTATCGATATCGGTATCGGTATCGGTACAATTTCAAGAAAAGTATCGGTATCGTATCGCATCAAAAAAGGTGGTATCGCCCATCCCTAATGAGGGCTCTACACTGCCCTCTGGAGGGATTCTCAGAACTATGATCCAGGATGTCCGTGGGGTCTTTAAACTTATTAAAAGTTGATAAATCAATTTAGAGTAAATTAAGGTCATTAGAAAATATTAAAAAGTCTTAAAGGAACAGTTCACCCAAAAATGAAAATCTGTCATCATTTACTCACCCCAAGGTTGTTCCAAATCTATATACATTTCTTTGTTCTGATGAACACGGAGAAAGATGTTTGGAAGAATGTCAGTAACCCTTCAGATCTCATCCCTTTTTATTACATTCTCGTTGGTATGCTTGATCCAGTCACGACATTTCCAGGTTCTTTATTCCCAGAACAACCTTTCAAAACTAATAACAAAAGGTCACCCGGACGCAGCAAATCATTTTGACACGTTTTTTTGAAAAAAATAATAAAAAATATGTCTTTTAATAACATATATGACATTATATTTAATAAAGGAAATAAACCAAATTGCCTGTTCGTGACATTTGAATGTTGTTTTTTACCTTAAAACGAAGTAAATGGCTCCTCATAGGAAGTTCTACATTCGGTAAAAATTACCTAACAAAATATTTCAAATTCACAGTTCATGTTTTTTTTTCTCATGTGGCAAGCAGCCGTGTAATATTTGGGATAATGTACAAGCGGCCGGCTATTGTCGCAAAAAAAGCCCATTCAGTGTGATACAAGATCACACTGTCAGGGCTTATTTCTGCAACTACAACCAGCTACCTGTACATTATCCCTTACTTGAGTCCCATAGTAGGGAAAATAAATACTATGAGAGTCAATAGGTGATGAGATCTGTTCAATTCTTTCAAATATCTTCCTCTGTGTTTAACATTTTCCAAGGTATTACATTTTGTATCATCTTTTCATATTCGTCCAAAGAGGTCATATGCTAAAGTTTGCCTTCATTTAATCATTGCGTGGGCAAATTGTGTGAGGTCCATTTACCCCTGGTTGTTAAACAGGTAACGTTAAAAATAAGTTATCACAAATTAAGACTGTGTAGTTGTGCTTGCTTACTATCATTATATATTAAATGTAAGTTTAAGTGTCGCCAACGTAACTGATTTAAACTTGAAGTGGTGATGTGGTGGTAAGGCCATTGCACATCAATTCCGAAAATTTTTCTGCTAAAAAATAAATATGACCTCAATTTGTGTCAATCACATTTACACACTGCCTCCGATAGTTTCGTCCGTCATAAAAAATTTGAACTGGGTTAGAGTTTCTTCATTTTTCTCATCCGTAGTAAGCATTTTGAGAGGCGTTTTGACAATACAGAGACACCATACAAACCAGCTCCAAACAAGATAAAAAGCATACGAAAATTTCAAATTATGTGTGCAAAGACCTTTAAAATGGTCTTAAAAAAGTTCTTAAAAAGTATAAAATTTAGGTCCTTGATGCTTATACCCTGATGATAAATACAACTAGTCTGTTGTCTAAAATCTGGTTAACTAAACCACATTCTACCAACCACAATGAATGCTGTCATGTTGTAACATGATTATGTCTCAAATAATTCAGTGCCAGTATCTGGTTGCATAGTACAGCAGGTGTTGGTATTGCACACATTTAACATTTTGCCTAAAGAACCATTGCTACTAACTCTCTTTGCCTGCCTAGGCTCATATTTTGAGCGTGATGCAGTAACCAAAAAAGAGAAAACACAAAATAAACTATAATTAAAGATGAATTTGACTGATAGCACTATTTGATTATATTTTAAGATCACTGCCATAAAATCGCTATCATGAATTCTCTTGGCAAGTGGCAACAAATCATGTTGTAAAAATCTGAAATTTGATCCGATTTACGTCATAAATTGCATGACATTTTCTTAATAAGCATACATTTTCTCACTTGGCAGAGTTAATACAAAGAATGTAACAGGGTAAACATTTCACCGGTTTGTGTGTTCCCTGGAAACTGAACTCATGACCTTGATGTTCCCAGCGTCATGCTCTCTACCAGCTGAGCAACAGGACCCCCTGTTGTTGTAGAAAGCAACACGCTTTTCTGTAGCTCAACTTGTGCACTGCAGGGTTTGATTTTGTCATAGGTTTGATTTTCCAGGAACATGCATTCTGAAAATGTGTACTCTAAAGATAACTCTGGATGAAAGGCATAAATGTAAATATGTTACAGTGATTTTGTCAGAATTCGATCACGGGCCAGAGATCAAGGCCTCTTGCTCTCGTCTTATCGCACATGCGGAGATGCTCAATGAGGCAGAGAGACGGTCATTGATCAAAGCCAACAGAGGAGAACCAAACCCACTGTAAAAGACCTGACGCTGTGTGAGCACACGTCTGTTCATCAGAAACTCAGAAAAGAATGATCGTTTATGTGTCACGGGTGATGAAAGTTGGCCACCTGCGAAATGCAAAATATGCATTGCATTCCTTCACGGATTCTGTTTAAAATAACATTAATAAGGGAACAAAATACTCTTAATGCAATTATGCATGATAATGTTTTTTAAACATAACAAATCCCACAATTCTCTCTGTTGACAAGTAGATCGAGTAACATATACCCCCTCAGGAAAAAGCAGTGTCAGTATGTGATGAAGTGCTGTTTTAGTATGATTCCTCCTTTATACATTTCATTAAAACTTTTCCAGTTGACAGTGTTTGAACTGGCAGGTATCTGCAGTCACAGAAAAACACACCCAGGTGAGTTACATCATTTTGTTGTGAATTTGTATTGGCTTTCCTCCTGCTTCTGTAGGAGTTGTGTGCTTGGGCGTTGTTCTGTCAGTTTGTCCGTTTCTTAATTTGACAGATTGTGGATGGCCTCCAGGCCATATCAAAGCGGCCCTGTGTATTTGTACAGCATTTGTTGCCGTCACCTTTAATACTTCTTTGGTTCACGAAACACTACATGTGCGATCCTCGTGTAGTGGTTGTCGCAGGGTGCCATGTCCGTGAATAGTAGCATGATGGGATACGCTAGAAAAGGGGGCTAATGTTTACTTTGGCATTAGGGATTATGATGTGTTTTTTCAATGAGTCTCGTCTCTACACAGTGAAAGCAGAAGGACTGGAATGTTTGTTTAGCAGTGAACTGCCAGCACCGTGTCACTTCAGATTATGCCAACTTTCAGAATCGCGTGTGGGTCTTTTTTGGATCTCCGGCATGTTAACCTTTGAAGGAAATGTATTCTGTGAATTATACATTCAGCGAAAAAATGAAGTATAATAATGTTGTCTATAATTTTGTATTAATGGTATTTCAACCCGTTTTAGTGCCGTCCTTGGACATGCTGTCAACATCATCTTTCCTTGTTTCTCTTGTAAATGAAGCCCTTCGTGGAGGTAGTGTAGACATAGAAAGGGCAGTAGGAATAAAACGGGATAGACTTTAGGTGCACAGCTTGGCATGAGCTGTATATTGGAGTAGGCATCTTTAATGGCTTCCAGAGGTTGAAGACAGAAACCAACTGTGTTTTTATACTCGGACGTTTTAAGGCTTATACCAACAAAGACTGAACGGGAGGATAGGGTCATGTTTCATGGCACACGGTCCTCTCCAAGAATATATCCCTGAACTATTAAAGCTGGAGAAGTTTACTGTCTTCATGCCTATTAGATCTCAGAGATGTGTAAGATATTGCACTGAATGGAATTAAAGGGTAATTCAGTTAACCTCAAGTTAAGATTAAACAGCTAAAGTAAAACAGAAGTGAGATCACAGATTTTTCTTAGCGGAAAGAACTGCTGCCAAGAATTCGTTTTTTTAGCTGTCGCCTGCATAAGACTGTGTCAAACTTGAACTGATCTGTCAGAAGAACTCAAGCTTTCTTTAGGTGCTGATAGAAGAGCGTGACGTGAGAGGAAGAGGGTGTTAGCAGGTGAACCTTTAGTGTTACATATGACTCGAATCTGGAGGGACTCAAGGCCGTTCAAACATAACATGACAGAACTTTCATCTGACCTCTTGACACCGACTAATCCTTATGTCAGCGCACCTTTTTCTCGCTCTATGGAGCGCCAAACCAGGGACAGGTCAGGGGCCGAGGTGACCCGCTGAGTGCAGATTTAATCCGTTTCGAACACCCCTCTGTTAAGATAACACAAAGTCAGTCCATCTGCTCATTTCAACGGATATGTTTGGAATACTGGTCTATTATCTGTGCAATATACAGGCGAGAAAAAAATGAAGGGACCATTCAAAATTTTAGTTTATTCAGCATTTTTACTGTGGATTTAGTATTGTGGTCATTCCAGTTCAGTGTCTGTTGAATTTCAACAAAATCAAACATTAGGAGCGACAAAGTTATCCAACAGCAATGTGAAAGGATGACAGCATGACAAGGCACAAGAAAACTGGGACAAAAAAATCGAGGTTATCACATAAAAAACACTTTGCGAACTTTTACTAAATGCATGTACTAACATTCCTGTTGGATTGATTAAAAATAAACATCTTGTTTTCTTTGCAGTATTTGAGGTTTGAAAAATACAGTGCATCTTTTTTCTTATTTTGACCTGCATTTTTCGTTTTCTTCAAACAAATGCAAATATAAACAATATTTGGAAATATTGTTATTAGTTTACAGGCAGAAAAAATCATTTTACCTAAACGCATTCCTATAATAAGTTCATTTTAATATCAGTACATCTGATTTTACGTCTCTCAATTTTTTCAGCAGCCGTTAAGTAGGCATAATGCTGAGCTTTCATGTAACACTTTGTTGTTTAATTTAGCAAATCGCGTCTTGTTATAAACTGTGCTATATAAAGCTGTCTTTTTAGAGTTTTAATTCAATATTTTGTAAAAAACATTAGTTTAGTGAGTTTCAAAAAAGTAGTTAGTCACGGTTAATTAATTGAGTTGAATTAAATGTCTGAATAATTGCATGCTGGGATACAATATTTCACACAGTGTTCTCTAATATGTTTGCTCATCGTCTGTGTCATCAAGGTCATGAATTCTATCCCAGGGAACACGCAAATATAGCTTGTGTGGGGTGCCACAGTGTTTCATGCATTCTTACTTCCTCCTAACGTGCTGGTTTTCATGCTTGACATGGTCAACTTGACAAAAAACGAGTTGAACGTATAGCGTAGTATTTCAGTGTTCGTATGGGTTTCAGAAAATTTTCTTTGACCATGAAATTCCCTTACGTAACAACTTTTTTAGGTAGGGATGGGTATCGTTAAGATTTTATCGATACCAGTACTTATCAATACTGTTATCGATACTACGCTCTATAATTTGATGCAAAAGCATATGACGTGAAAAGATGTTAAACATTTTATGTTTCTTTATTACAGCTGAGCTTTAGAACTGCAGTTTACAATTGCTTCTGAGCAAACAGAAAATGACACGTGTGTTCCTTAGCATACCACTTACGGCACTTAGCATGTGCATAGGAGCACATTATAATGTAATTCAACATATTTACTTTACATCACTATGTTCATTTGGCTGGTTAGACCGAATTTCTTTTTTTCCTGTCTGGATTTTGGTCTACATAAATTTAGTAATATTTTTAAAGCAAGTAATATTTTTATAATTTTACTAGCACATTTACTTCAATTTACTAAAGTAAATATATTCCGTGGGCGAAATATAAAAAAACATGTTATAACTTTTATTTTGACGGGTTGCCGCAATGGGGTGTTTGACAGAAGCTTCCTAGTTGTGAAACGCAGACACTGAAGCTCCACAAGCATAACCATGCCAATCTTTCAATCATGAACACGCAAAACACGGAGATTACAAATACATTGCGGAAATCATATGGCCCTAGATATCACACATACGTCGAGCAAACTTCGACCATTCAGACATCATTCAGGAAGGGAAAATGACAGGCAGTAGCAGCCTCCAATTCGCCATTTAACACCCGAATACCAAGAGATAAAACAACGCAAGTACCGATAACAATATCGTTTATCATGAAGCTTATCGATACTCCGATATCGACCCAATTATGTACCGGCCCAAAAAAGTACCGGTTCTCGGTACTAAAAGCATATGCCAAATGCATAAAAAATCCCTATTCATCATCTGAAACATCTCAGTGTTGTTTTGACATTTTATTTCCCATTTCTGTGCCAGACGCTAAAGGGCGCAAAAGGTTATCGTGGTTTCTTGTCAAACAGAAAATCCTCTTCGGTGAACAAGAAGAGTCTGGAAAACACGTGGTCCTTTTAGCAGGTAATCCTCCTGAACACAACAGCAGCCTGACAGGGACACGATTCTTATCTTGAGTTAAGGAGTCAACAGCTCAGATAAATGAAAGTCGCTTATCTTGTTAAGACATTGTTTGATAACTATTCATTTTAATTTTTTATTTAGAACTTGGTTATTCTGTGAAAATTAAAATGTGATATTTTACAGAAGACATATTCAGTTTTATTTTTTTGGACTGATGGTGTTGAGCTTCAATAACCGGTGTGCTGAATTCCTAGTCTTCTGATGTCATGCGATAGCTCTGTGTGAGGAACAGATCAAACAGATCAGAATTTAGGTCTTCATTTACTGATAATGTTTTCCCCGCTGTACCTCTCAAATCTTATTTACGGTCACATTCGATTCAGATGTTGCCAGTCAGGAGGGGTGGCGCCAGCTTTGACGTCGATGTCAGACCTCGTTGTTTTTTTGCACATCTTGTTATTGATGTTAAACCAGGCGAGGCGGAGCATATTTGAAATAAATGAGATTTGAGCTGTACTTTGGAAAAGATGACTTCAGTCTGTCCTTATTAGAGTGTAATCCCATTTAAATGTGTTGTTTTTATAGTCATTTTGTAATTGGTTGTTAAGAGGCTACCAAACTGCAGCTAGTCATTGAGCCAGATAGATGATAATATTATGAAAATATAAATATATACAGTAAAAAAATATTTATATGCATTGACATATTAGGAAAGTTCTCGAACATTTGTTTTTGACTGGAATGTTTCCACTGGAATCAAGAAGTTTAATATTTTACTTTCAGGGTTTATATAACTGTTGAATTATGTTGTGAAACACGCGGGTTAAAACCATTTTTGTTACACAAGAATGTCTCATGAGATTAAAGAATGAGACAAAATTTTGTTCATTTTAAATACCGTCAGTCAGATCAATACAATAATAAAAATAATAATAACAATAACACAAATGAAACCCTCCAAATGGAAAGAGGGTCCGGCTTAAGTTCATCAGTTTTCCCAAAACAGCTGAGAAAGATCACGTTACACTTCTCCAATCTCTCTATCTTTGACCCTTCACTCTCTCTCTTTCCGCCCTTATGTATTATATCCATTTATTTTATTATGGTGTGCTGTGATCTTTTAACCTATATGTTGCTATGGTGATACAAAATTTCCAGATTTCTTTCTCTGTTAAAGAGCAAAACTTTGTTCTGTACCCCAATTGCACTTTTCTGATTGTAACCTCTTCGCCAGATGTAAACACTGATCCAGAAGCACTTCGGATTTATTTATTTTCTGTTTACATTTTATACCTATTATAAAATCTTTAAGAAATTTGTTTAACATTTTGGAACTGTTTGGTTGGATTTTGTTCAAACGTTTGTGCAGTGTTGGATCAGTGTTGCAGTAAGTTTTTAAAGATTTTAAAGATTTAAATCTTGCAGGAAATGAATGCTAGATTTTACATAAATTTAAAAACCAACGTAAAATCCTGTTCTTTACAATCTGCAGAAATTGTGCAGTGCTTATAAATCCCCGTCGCCTTGCCCTGGGTTTTGCTCTGTATAGTGCAAATGAGTTTTCAAATCTCAAGGCTTTGTTTCTACCGACGTTCATGCAACTCACACAAGCATATGTCTGGTTAAACATCGAGACATCATTGACATCACTGACAGCTGTGCCTTTTAGTGCATGTGGCGCCAGATTGGTTCATAAGGATTTTTTTCCTGCACTGCAACCTACAGTACGTGACTACAAAGCATGACATGCACATATCTCATCCGTTCACCGTTAAATAGTTTTAAACAAGGTGAGAAAAAAGCTTAGAAAGGACCGTGACAAGGAGCCGTGGAAAGAATGGAGACGAGGAGATACTCGAGGGACGATGTGCGAAATCCATCAAAGCTGGTCTTGAAAGAAAAACAGGAGGGAAATGTTAAAGTTGACAGGCAGGTAGATTGAGAGGTCATTAGATGACGATCAGGCTCTTAATGATTCTTTCAGATTTGACTTTCAAGTCGAGTTAGAGAAGTTACAGATTCGAACAAGGCAGTTTTCTTCAAAGACCTCTTTTGATTTGTGAATTTACGGCAGATTACAGAGGTAACAGTATATTACTTTAGGGAACGTCTGTTTTTAATGGGCTGCATAACTTCCTTGAGGATAACAAATAGCAAACCCTTGAGGTATTACGGTCATATACTGATCACAGGAGACATGCATGTCGCTTCAAACTGCCGGACCATCTGTAGGGTCTTGTGTACTCGCCATCATACATTTCACGCATGCACGCACACACGAATACATTCAAACACGCCCACTTGGGTCCATGCCAACACGCATGTACTCTCTGGATGAAGCATTATCAAACCCAGCATGTTTCTAAAGCAACCCGCAAGATAAGCACTGGTTAGGACAACGTTTGGCATATTTCAGAAACATGCATCGCTAATGCACAAACTGACACACATTTGTCATTTTAGTGTTACGTTTTTGACAGATTTATGGACATGTTAAAGATTCCATGAAATCAAAATGGGTTTGGTGGCTTTTAGCTCTGAGGTCATCTGTATGCTTGTTTACTCCTAAACGTTGACTTAAAATATATGGGCATTATAAATGTACAAACATTTTTTCAAATGTTGATCTTTTATGTGTACAAATATGCTAGGGCGTGTACACATTTTTGTCAAATGAAATATTTGCTCTCCAAAATAACAACTCTCAATAGTAAGTAGCATTACATGCTTTTCTAGTGTATCTCGGGACGTCTTAACAATCATACTTTATTTCTTTTTCCAGAATTTAATAGGTTGCAGAAGAACTGGCTTGAATTCATTTTAAGTGTCTTGAATGCTTTAATCTATAGTCCAAGATGTCAAATTGGTTTAGCTAGATTGTAATGTAAACCAAATGCTATTAGTTCTTTTAAAAAATGGATGAGCAATGGTAAACTTGCGGCTACAACTTCTTGTAATTTCTTTTCAGTAAGAAATTTCTTTTAGTAAGAAATGCATCGTAAAAGGAACAACAACTATTTGAAATGCCGGTCTAAATGCATCATTTAGCCACAATAACTACCATCACTGGCCATTTGCTTTTATGTTTTGAGTCACTTTCCACATACCCCTGGCATTTTGGCAAACACTTGTTTCATTCTTGTTTTTGTGAAGAAGCAGGTCCCATCCCTGGAAGTGGTCGACATAGTTTCATTTCCAGTGGTTTTGGACAGAATATCTGTATCTGTAATTCTATCTTAATGTTGTGACTTGTTTAACAAGCATATTTTGTTCATGATGTGGCACATGGGTTCAAATGAGGCTGATTCATGTCTTGATCCCAAGATTTAAAGAAGTTTATATTGGTGTACTGTACAGTAATAAAAAATACAGATGCGGAAAAAAATAGTTTAAACCATTACATTTTTTTTTTTTTTTTAATTTACTGTTTAAAGGTATTTGTTAAGGTAAAAGAATCATTTGTGTTTCATTCTTTAAACTACTACGAATATTCCTCCCAAATGAAATAATACATATTTTTAAATAATGTGCATTTATTTAGCAGCAAATAAAAACTGGAGAAAAAGATGTTCTGATTTTCAGACCTCAAAAAAAGAAGTTCACATTCACTATTAACCAATACACCAATAATATTTGTTCATGCATTTAAGAAGAATTTGAAAATGATTCTTAAAAGTGAGTTCAGGTTGTCAGTCTTTCACATTGCTGTTGGATGACTTTGTCACGCCTGAAGTTTGGTTTTGTTGAAATTCAACAGACACTGGACTGGAATGACCACAAGACATCTATAAATGATGATTAAATTTAATTTGGAATGGTCTCTTAAGTATTTCTGCGTTTGTATTTGCAAGCCAATAATGAACTGTTGGTCCTTAATGCTAGAGAAAGACGTTTCTCCACAGATTGTGTAAAAAAGGGAATAACAGATTTGCCTTGTCTTCTTTCCAGATGCTCTCTGACACACGCTGGACGGGTCAGGTGGTTCTCCTATACAAGCATGTCTCTCTGTGCATGTATTTGTGCGTTGGACATTCTCGTTGGCCCTCAGGGTCCACAGAAACTCCCTTGGTCGTGGAGGTCGATGTTTGTGCGTGCAGTGATGCGTGAGACAGTGAAAACACACCTGGATTCACTACCAGCGAACGAAAGCAGGAGAACCTCGCTCATCATATACCAGCTCTCAAATCAACAACATGTGGGTGTTTTTAGCCACTTAAAATAACTCTATAAATCTCAGAATATCTCGTCAGCTAACTTCGAAATGACTCCCTTTTTAAATGACTCTTAATTCAAACATACTGTTCAACGTTTTACTAAAATTTATGCTCTTGTGCATGCGCACACACACATTTAGGCAAAGACATGTGGTTTCACTTATCTGTAGACATGGTCATATCTCCATATTTAGAGATAACATGATATTCCATTTAAGGGGGTAGTGGCAAAATATTATTGATATCGGTCCTTTTAGATTAGATGTTGATTAGAGTTTTGAAATATGAATTGAAGCAGGACGAGACGTACCTCACCTTACGTTATGAGGCTGAAAGCTTTATCTGACTCAGACAGACATTACGTCTGCCAAAACAGTGATTTGTTAAGACGGTTAAGAACTATTTCAGCTGAAACATTGCATCAATATGGCTATAAACTTGAGCGTGGCATGCAAGTGTCTCAAAACATTTTCCTCAAAATAATCCAAGAGGAAGTTAAGAGACACTTTCAGTCTTTTTAATGGTGTATTGTCAAAACAGTTTCTTTTTTTGTTTGTCAGTGGCTATTTTTGCTTCATTTAAAATCATCTTAAATCGACAGTTAACCCCAAAATTATAATTCTGTCTTCATTTACTCACCCTCAAGTTGCTCCATCTGTGTACATTTCTTTTGTTCTGATGAACACGGAGAAAGATATTTGGAGGAATGCTTGTAACCGAACAGTTCTTGGCCACCATTGACTATTATAGTTGGATTTTTTTTGGAAATGACATAAAAAATGTGTTAATGTAAATTTTCTCACACAAGAAAATTAATTTAGGAGAATGTAGGAAAGCAAACAGTTCTGGGGCACTTTTGACCACCATTGTCAGGTTTCCTACTATGATAGTCAATGGTGGCCTAGAACTGTTTTGTTACAAGTATTCATACAAATATCTTTCTCTTACCATAACAAAGAAATGTATACAGATTTGGAACATCTCGAGGGTGAGTAAATGAAGACTTATTTATTTTCGGGTTACCGTCTCTTTAAAGTAAAGCACAAGTTCTCCAATAAATGTCATAATGTACTCAACCTTGTATCCTTTTACATATGCTGTTTTTTTTCTTTACAGTACATGTCTTTTTATTGGATATGACTTTGAAGGTCCAAAAAGGACAAAGATATCCAATAAAATAATCCCTACATGCACAGTGTATGAGATATTTTATGAAACCTACACCATAAAATAAGGAATTTGGGTTTTGAACAGCCTGAGAAGAAAATATTGAGATTTTTGTCCTTTATTATAATGCATCAGGTCAGATATTCCCTTACTTCATTGATTGTTGACAGGTAAGTGAACTCGCACTAGTCAAACACAATAATGCATTGTTTCTTTGCCAGAACTGTTTCCAAATCATTTGATCTCTTAAGAGTGTTTGCCCTCAGATTGAAGATACCGTAATGGAGCTAGAGATTGACCGAAAGAAGGTGAGACCACAGTTAACTTTGTTAACTTCTAAATTGTGTTATCATGTCCCTGCAGTCACCTTAAAACAACTTTAATCCTGTCTTATTGAATTCCAGCACACAGGGTCGGAGGTCTCCCATCTGAGCCCCTGTTGGCAACCTCTCAGTGCTGCTACGTGAGGTCCGTGTCCTCCGACGGTCATCTTATCTCTGTGACGGAGATATTAAAACAACAACAAACGTCTCCTTAATGAAAAGGTAGTGAGTGTTGTATTAAAAACAGTGATACCCGATCAACTGTTGGAATCGTTCAACAAAAGTTGGAAGCAACTAACAAGCTTCCTATTGAAAATGCACCGACAGCTGGCGACATTTGAGAAATCACTTCAGTGGAATTGGGTTTTCGGGAGTAATCCCCTGCTCTTCCACCAGCCTACACAGCGGGGCTTTGTTTTGGTACTTGGTGGAAAGTTGCACTTCATTCTGTGGTAAGTGTAGCGGAGAGGCCTTTCTCCCGAGTGTCTTAAATCGCTCGGCCTGCTCAACCGTGGCATTGTGATGGACTGGACCACACGTTCAAACCTCAAAAGAATAGCTTGTTTGGTCAAGAGCGAGCCATTCCTCGAGGGTTCTCCGTGTGTGAGTTTTCACAGTTCACTCAAACAAGTGATTGACTTGTCGTTCAAGAGCCTTGAAGGGGCTTCCGTCTAAGATTTGGATTGTGGGATTGGCAAGATGTGCTTCCTTTATTCATGCAAGAAAACACAATCATTTCAGCCTTGCCTGTGTAAGAGGTTAAATATAATTCTTCACAACACAAGATGAATAGAGAAAAATGTGTCGGTTCTAGTTAAAAAATCGTGACAAAATAAAATGGAACTGTAAATTAGTTCTTCAACGAAATTCAACAATGTTATTTAAAGCAACAACGAGCCGTTTTGGTGTATGGTTCCCCTATGTGGTTGATAAGTGCAATTGTCTGTTTTGAATGTTGTAAATATTGCCGCTGTATAAGCTTCCATGTGGGCAGCGCAATACACGTCAATTTGTTGACTAGGCTGAAACCGCTGTGACATCATGTCACTACATAAACTGTGCTATGTAATAAAGCACTCTTTTGGCTCCTGCGGGTTATACTACTGGGCTATACTAAAAGTTCAAACTAGATTCTGAGGTAGCAGTTTGTTGTTAGATATTAGCGCATAGCGTGCTAGCTACATAACAGCTAACTAGCTAACGTTAGCTACATAACTGATTTGCAGTCACCCAAAACACAACGCACGGACGTGAATGTGTTTAGTAACCAACGCAAATCAATTTCTGTAGTTTTTGGAAACCCACTCTCGATCAGTGGGTGCAATCAATAACTTACACTCAACTTGCTATGGGAATAGTGCCTAGCACAGTAAATATAGATATCGATAATATTAGTCTATGTGCATGAACTAAGGAATCAGCAACTTTCGACCATAAAACATTTATTGTGGTTTGGTAGTCATCATTTACCAGCAAAACACTAAATTTGTGATGAGGCACGATCATACTACGTAAGCTATTGAGACCTGGCAACATTAAATTATCTCTAGTCTACCTTATGGTTAAAAATTGTGAACCAGTAACATTAGTGCGCCAATAAACAACCTGGGGACAGCCAAATTACTAATAAGCTCAAAAGTACAGGACAGTAAGAAAAATCTACTAGCAGGAAGGCTAACGTTAGGTCTCCATCCGTTTTTCAACCCGTTCCCTCTTGCAGCTCACGTCGCCGAATGTAAGTCCGTCAGCAGTTGATTTGTGTTTGATCGCTCACTCTCCTCTTTGTTTTATTTGCTGGCTCTGCCATGGTGATGGTTTGAAGACTTGTGTTGAACTAGATCGTATTATCTTATTGTTAGCTGTTAGCTAACTTCTCTCAGGCTACGAGTTAAACATGACATATACCGTAAAGCAGGGGATAGGCGGGGCTTGTACCGGCCCGAACACCAAAGTTACAAGTGCAATTTCAGCCGATAGGAGGCTGCTTAGGTAACAACGGCAGTAAAATTTTTCCAGTTAAAAATTGTCCTACCATAAAAATAATTTTAGAAACATTAATTTAAGGTCCAAAAGTTGCTCGATGTCGCTTTAATTTTATATATTTTAATATTGTAATATGATGTGTTTGACTTTGTTTGAAGATGCATGATAATAATAGGTTGTGTATGATAATATACTAGGGCTGCACAATATATTGAATTTATAAAAATTGCAAAATACACAATTGGTTTGCAAAAAGTGAATGATTTTAATACTACGAGTCATGTGTGTTGGTTATATAATTTTCGGTTGTTTCCTTTATAGTCGCTATAGTATAGTTCAAAATGATTATGACACATGTCACTTTTAGTATACATATATTGTTTATCATATTTTTAATTTTAAGTTATAGCGCATCATATTTTTCTTTAATATTGTGCTGCACTTTTATAGACACCTATACAGTATATAATATGAATTGGATGCATGTCTCTGTCTGTCAAGATAGAGAGAGCTAAACTCACTCTGATGATGAACAGAGCTTTTGTATGCTAGCCGTAGACGTCACAGACTCATACCCCCATTGAGACGTAATCTCTCCTGCACGAGTTCTCATCATGGGGTGCAGCGAGCTCCTCCAAATCTTGAGGCCTGCAGAGGATGTTTTCCTAACATTTACATAAGAGAAAATATTTACACTTCTGTGCAGAATCATCAAAGCAGTGACACCAGGGAAGGTCAAATGCAATTGAATCCCCAGCATTAACACCAAATTTCACACACGAAAAGCAATCTGGGCTGGTACAGGGTGTGTGAGGGGCTAACAGAGGTTACTTTGAGGAACGATGGACTTTTTTGTCAACCGTTTCTCACTGGCAGGAGATATCACAGATATGTTTTTCCATTAAATGGATAGTTCACCCAAAACTAAAAATTCTGTCATCGTTTACTCACACGTAGGTTGTTCCAAATCTGTATACCTGCTAAACACAAAGTAAGATATTTGCAAGATTTAACCAAACAGATCTCATCCCCCATTGACTCGCATAGTATTTATTTTCCCTACTATGGCAGTAAATAGGGAATGAGATCTGTTTGGTTTCTGACATTCTTATAAAAATCTTCCTTTGTGCTTTAATATATATTTTTTAACGGAAGATTAAATGGAAGATGAAAATGAAGTCTCCTGCCTTTCAGACGTTTCCCCTTAGACAAAAGGCCTGAGCAATTGAGTTTCAGAAGGTCAGAGATCTCAAAATGTCACACAATATTGGTTAGATTCCAGTCGCAAGTGTAAGATTTCAATCTTACCTTAATCATAATCATCAAATTTGAGATTTCAATCTAATCCCAATCATTTCTCAAATCTTTGTCCAAATAATTGTAGCCCTCATATGTTAAAGCACTTGTCATACGGGATGACAAACATTGACACACTTGTGACAAAGTCGGATAGTTTGCAATCTTTTATAATGCTTTACATTCTATATTTATTTGTTTTTTGCTTGAGAGGAGGTTTATAATTTGCATCCCAAACACAGTTTCCTTTTAATTTCTCCTACAAACTTTCTTCTGAAATGTTTTCTCCATCTGAGAGCTTTTCAACTGAGCAGAAGTGAGTTTAAAAACGTAAAACTGACCTTCTCCACTAATCCAAAAATAAGACACACATGGGACAAAATTGGACAAACGGTGGAAACAACACGCAATACTGTATTTTCCATTTACACGTTAACCATTCAATGACGATGTAATAAGAAGATTAAACATACAAGCACTGGCAAAATGGTCTCTGAATTACTTTGCAGAGCTGCCACAAGAATCTTGCTCTCTTTTTCTCTTTCTTTATGCTTCTGTGTCTCATTCAGCCGTGGATTGTAGGGTGGCTGTCAGCATGTAGAAAAGCTCTTATTATAAAAGAAAGGATGATAATGAAAGGTTATGTGAATGGACAGCAGGCGGAGGATTGGCTGTATTTCAGTTTTATGAATAAGCTGATACATGCCAAAGTGCGACACTGACATCATGCAGATTGCATTCAAATGGAATCAATTAGTCAGTCTTCCGATGGTTTTGGCATTCAAGTCCTTTTGCGATCACTCTATAGAACATTACAACATTGCTCTTTGTATATTCAATATGTTTCAATTGCTGCGTAGAAATACGAAACTCCGTATTTCCATCCCGGTATATTTTTTTGAAAAATATAATGCAAAATTAAATCCAGAAATGGTTGTGGATGCCACAGTTCATTTGCTTGTTGAACTGTCCACGTTAAACATTTAAAGCTTTCGTTTCTTAATACTTATGTGGTAGGCCACGTATAAGTGTCTTAGGGGCAGTTTCCCCGACAGGGCTTAAACCTAGTCTCAGACTTAAATATAAGTGGTGTCTTGATCGAAAACAACTTGCACTGGCATATCTTAATATATATCAGTGCAATTGTTGTCTCAAGTTGCACAGCAATAATGTTTCTGTGTAAAGTCTTTAAAAGTCTTTAAAAACGACTTGAATATCCTAATTTAACTAAGGCCTAGTCCTGGTTTAAGGAAAATCCCTGTCCGGGAAACCGCCCCTTACTGTTGGTAGCAAAACAGGCTCTTCAGTTGGTGAGAGAATGAAAAATCTGTCAGTTAAATTGTTTTGTACAATGCTATTTAGATGATGTTTATCAGATGATGGTAATGGTATTTGTCATTGGGAATCTTGTTTGATATTAGAAGCTGTATACTTTTTAGAAAGTTTGGATGTCTGCTATATTTGTTGAGAACAGTGATACAGACTAAACAAAATAAATGAAAGAAAGAGAGAGAGAGATGTTGACCTGAAAAGACTTATACCTCAGGTATGAGACGCTTACTTTTAACATAACTTTAATAAGATGTGATTTCTAGTTGCAAATATATGCATGTTAACTCATGGACGCTTTTTTAAGTACCGAATATACTGAATAACCCAGCCTTTCTGTAATATATCAGCCTTGTTATTTGTTTTGTGGCCAAGTCTTCATGCCTACAGATGAGGATGGAGAATAGACTTATAATGAGCAGTAACTGTGCTTTTTTTAAAGCGATACTTAAGAGGCGAAACAACATTTCCCCCATGTTTGACCCTCCTGGCATCCTGACTGAATATGACTTTCCTCTTGAAGAATAATGCAGAATAATTAAAAAAAATATCCCTTTAAGAGGTCAAGTAGAGTATCTACAAAGCATTATGATGTCAGCCAACTCAATAAGCATAACCAGCATGCCACAGAAGAACAAGGTATGAGATCATTTTAAATGTTAACAAAGATCAGCTGCCTTTACTTTATAAAATTACGTGGCGCAATGAAGTCAGGGATTCTCTCCTGTGATGTAAAAAAAACGTAGATGACGGGTGAACAACGGTGTTGACCATGTCCATGATGGGAAAGTATGACACACATTCTGATTCCAGTAACTACAGTTTGATCCGCAGGGGGGAGATCAGGAACACAAAATCGCAGTAAGAAGTGAGACTGGAAAAGGGGATTTCGTTAAGTAAAGGAGAGGGACATAAAAGAGAATAGCAGAGTTTGGGCCTGCGTATGTAAATAACCCGTGGTGAACACAGGGTTGAATTCAACATTTGTCTGCGTAACCACTGGCATAGATGAAAGCAATTGCACAAACAGTCACACATGAACAAGAAATACTCTGTGAAAGGAGTGTTTGTGGATGATCACAGCCCTCACTTATTTGGTCATTGGTGTTTTTTTTCCATTTGCGATGATGCCACCCATCTTATTTTAGCTAAATTAGAAAATGTGACTGCGGTGCCCTAAAGTTGGGATTCTCATGGTTACCATCATGGCATTTAGACATGTGACCCCTTGTGGCTTTATTAGAAGCAGTAATGTTCTGTGCTGATTTGGAGATAAAGGGCCCTATCTTAACTGCCTAAGCAGATGGTCTGAAGCGGAGGTGCACTTAGGGTGTGTCCGAATCTACTTTTGCTATAATTTAACAAAGTAAAAACATCAGGAGCACCAGGCACATTGTCCAGAGGGGTGTACCTACAGTATTATATTAATGAGTCAGGACTCATGGGTGTGTTTTGGGCATAACAGGGAGGAAATGCATCTGCTCCTGTGCGAGGTTAGAGCATAAGGATGGGTCAACTAACATTTTGTAATATAAACAAAATACTGAACAATTTAACAAAACATTGTTTTCAGTGCTGTTATATATGACAAACTCTATTTAAAACTATTTAAATGGTGCTTGTAAATCATGCAGTGGCAGGTGATGACAGCTTATGTTTTAAACATGTGACACAGGTATGTGTAAAAACGGCCCTTCATCATAAATACACGTAGACTTAACCTCCGTTCATTGAAACCGAACCATTGGTAACTGAGCATGTTTCTTTATGTCAGACAAAAGTGTAATCCCTCTTCTTTCATCCAACACATCCATGTCTGTTTGAATAATGTCACCACCAGTAATTTGTCTTCTAACATGAGAGACAAAGAACAGAATGAGTGTTTCAACACACACACACGTTAGGTTTCTATACATTAGGGGACTTTCCATAGGTGTAATGAGTTTTATACTCTGCAAACTTTATATTCTATTGCCTTCCCCTAACCAACCCCAAAACCTAACCATCACAGAAAACATTCTGCATTTTACACTTACAAATAAACATAATTTAGTGTACTTAATAATCCCTGCTAACGGTCCCCACAATGCAAGCGTGTGAGACTTTTACGATCACATTTTTTACTACTCCACAATGTATTACAACGTGTGTGGGTGTGTTTGTCTATATATACATACATATAACCATATAAAATCTATGTACTAATAACTATATACTAGTTGGTTATTAGTATAAATATCCAGCCACACATCATTTTTATTTAATTTGACTCAAACATGTAAATGAACGCTTAATATTCTGAGTAAATTGTTTATATGTTTATTAAAACATTCATGATATCAATGGGTGAAGGCAGTCTGTCATGTTCATGCATGTGAGCATGTTCACTGAGATAGATGAGACAAGAGAGAGAGAGATTGACAGGACGACACAGAGAGAGAGAAAGAGAGAGAGAGAGAGGTAGTGGGGGTGGATGGGAGTGTATTGTCTGGCCACAGTCCATGCTTGCAGCAGAGGAGTTAAAGCAGTCAGGAGGAGAGAGAGAGAGAGAGAGAGAGAGAGAGAGAGAGGGATTTCTGCCTGGCACGTGGAGGGGCAGGATTTCACAGAGCAGAGAGAGAGAGAGAGAGAGAGAGAGAGAGGAGGCTTCTTTTCATTATAGGGGTGGATGATCTCCAGAGTCTTATGAGTTTGAGGAATGCATGAGCTGTACTGGAGAGTGACAGGAGCAGTCAGCCAGCATTGAGTCACAGCGTGTTCAACTCAAGCAAAGACACTTTTCTTCACACCAGAGGCAAACAGCTGCCACGCGCCCCTCCAACCCACACATTCAAAGCATCATTGAAGTGACTTTGCAAGATATTCTGATGAGAGCAAACTCAACCGGCAGTCCAGTCAGTCAGCAGAAGCTTGACGTCCCTCCGGTCGGATTGTAGGGAGTGAGTGAAAGAGACGTTTAGGAGCGTGCGGATGACACCGGAGTGTGTGAGGATGCCACGGTGTGTGTGGACCTTCTTGGTCATGCTCTGCATTACACCACAGATCACATCTGCATCTCAGTCAACAAAAACCGTGTATCCAAGATTACGACTGTCTCATAAAGGTAAGGCAACAGGTGTGTGTGTTGAGGTGTGGAGTGAGAGAGCGAAGTTACTTTATATGTTTGTGAAATTATTAGGTTGTGCTTTAATTATTGGTCATAAATTTAAGACCATTGTGTTTATTAGACAGCAGCTTGGCAATAATGTTATGCGAGTGTATGTTGCTTTATGCTGGTGTATGCATGTTGGTGCAAGTAAGAATTATATACATACTTTTGTTCTATTCTTCCAGATATGAAACGAATGACTAGAATGACATTTTGTTTTTTTTATAAAAATTAATAATCAATCTAAAGATGAAACAAGACTATTCTAAGAATAATGTTGTATTTAATAGTATTAGCTATTGTGAACTAACAACATAAACTAACAATAGAAAATAGAGTTTCTTAGCATTTATTAATCTTTGTTATTGTTAGTTGATGTCAATAAAATTCATACTAGTTGTGCATTAACTAATGTTAACAGATACAACTTTTGAAATATATATATTCTTTAATAAATGCTCAAGTGAACATGAACCAAAATGAATAAATGCAGCAGTATATTGGATTGATTTTAGGTGATGTTAGCTAACGCATTAAATAACGTTAAAGTGATACTTCACCCAAAAATGAAAATTCTCTCATCATTTACTCACCTTCAAGTTGTTCCAAATGTGTATTAATTTCTTTGTTCTGATGAACACAGAGAAAGAGGTTTGGAATAATGCTTATGACCAAACAGATCTCAACACTCATTGACTTCCATAGTAGGAAAAAAACAATGGTAGTGCCCCAGAACTGTTCGCTGTCCTACATTCTTTATAATTTATTTGCATCTGTTTAAAATTTTTGAAGTATTTTCCCTACCGTGCGTGTTGAGATCTGTTTGGTTATAAGCATTATTTAAAATATCTTTCTCTGTGTTCATCAGAACAAAGAAATTAATACACATTTGGAACAAATCGAAGGTGAGTAAATGATGAGAGAATTTTCATTGAGGGGTGAAGAAGATCAGCGGATTCTGTTGCCATCTTTAAGAATCGGCTGAAAACATATCTCTTCCGTCTGCACCTGACTGATCATTTCTGATTTCTATATCTTTTATACATTATCAAAAATAAAGCATGCTTATTTAGGCTTAGCTAAACTAATAAGTACACTGTAGTAGGCTTTGTGAGACATGTTTTTATTGCTCTTATGCTTTTTGTTGTCCTAAAGTTTGACCCAATTGCTTCCATTGTTTACCCAACTTGTAAGTCGCTTTGGATAAAAGCGTCTGCTAAATGACTATTTGTAAATGTAAATGTAAGAATCACTTTAACATATCCCTTCCGTCCTTCTGAAACCTTGTATCTCATATTTCGTGATTTTCATTTTTTGCCACAAATCTTTATTATTAGTCGCCCTTTATGTTTGGTACTGGCATTTGCAATTAAAAAAAACAATAAAAAGTACTTGTCAACTTAGACAACACAGTATGTCGTATTTGTAAAAGCTCAATTCCCTGAAAAAAGGCAAATTTGGACATACAAGGTTTCAGAAGGTAAGCATTTAAATTCTACATTATATCAAGTTCTAAAATGTTATTAAGGGTTATTTACTGAAGTATTATGTTCATTTAATCTCTTCCACATGTAAGTACAGTATGTGGAATTATTTGTGATGATAATGAGTGAAAGTGAAGTTGATCGTGGAATCTATAGATGAAGTCATTTGCATCTGGATTCACTTCTATTTATGTTTATCCTCAATGTTATGGTGGCTGATCCTCTACAATGTGGTTTACTGTTAGCTCAAGCGGTTCACTGAAGGAATGTCAGCTGGTCTTTTTCCTATGCTGGCGTCTCGCATGTTTACAGTGAAACTCTGTGATGGATGGGGGCATCCTTCGTTGATGAACATCCTACTCTCTTCTCCTCTTTTTCTGTCCATCTCTTAACCAACTCACGCTCAATTTCATCCTCTCTGATCGAAATTCTGTGGAAACTTATAAAAATCCACACCCAGCTTCGGTCATGGTTGAGTCTCTATGTGGAATGTCAGTGTAGTGTAAATCATGTCAACGCCTATATGAGCTATCTACCAACACGTTTTGTTTTGACAGAGATGTACACACTCTGTGCTCCTAAGTTATACGGTGCGATTCATTTGGATGAGCTTTTCTTATCACATTTGTCATAATATCGATTCTGACTGTCATAATCACCAGTTCTTTTGGTGCTGCCGGCAAATTGTGATTGACGTGTCGGAAAGGAACCAGCTGGTAGAGGGAAATGTCTCCAGGCAAGGATGAAATGTGCAATGTCTCTTTCCCAATCCTCCTCATAGCCACCTTGAAAGAAATAATGTTTGATTGAAAGTTTTAAAAGATCATCGCTCAGCTTGTTACCGGGGTGATTCTACTCTTATTATCAATCTGTCATTTTTCTGTTTTCAGTGTTTTGTTTGGGGGCTGTTTTTACTGTTTTTAGTGTCACCTTGCATGTCCAGACTGATAAAATTCGCTCCGCTCGGCAAAGCACAAAAGCATATTTGCTCATATCCTATCATTATGGAATGAAAGACATGTAGGGTTTAAAATGTGTGGTCTGTGAGCACAAATTGCCTGGATGCCTCAGAGGTAGTGAAGGTATTTGCAGACCTTGGATGATCACAGGAGGTTGACTTGCGGTTAACCTTATCGAGATTCCCCGTCTCCAAGTCTGCAAAATATAATAAAATAAAGTGTTTTATTTAGGTAAACTATACTAGCTTTTTTGGTCAAATTGAAATGTTACTCGAGGCATACATTAACCAAGCAACAGTGTTGTTGATGTTTTATTTATCAAAGGTCAATCTAAGAACTCTACGACGATATTGTGAGGTAAAATGACTCCCTTTGGTTAAACTGTGATTTCATTCGCCTCGAGTGGGTGTTAAAGGGCCACGCTGGTTCTTACACTTACATTTTCCCCTCCGACAGCTATTGTTACTACCGTAAAATCATTATAAATTCACAGTAGATCTTCTTCAGACTATATGATTCTGTCATTATCTTTATCGTAATGTCTGGTGACCAATATGACTGTATTTAAAGTGGTCATTGAACGCAGCTAAAACGAATATTGTTGTTTGCTTTAGATGTATTCACGATTTAAGGTTAAAAAACGCTGTATTTTCCACACACCGTGCATGTTTGTATCTCCTCTTTGCTCCGCCTCTCTGCAACGTTTGATATTTTACAAAGCTCCTCGCTCTGAAAAGCGAGGTGTGCTATGATTGGCCAGTTCACTAGTGTGTAGTAATTGGTCGAATACTGCACGGAAATGTAACAACTCTTACCATATTAAGAACATCAGGCTATGACGGTACAATGAGATTTACAAGACCACCCACCTTATTTGCATTTAGATTTGGACGGTCTCTATCAAATTGTGTTACGAACTGACGTAGATTCGCCGGGGTGGGATCACACAAGGCGTTTCAGGCAGGTCTGGGTGACCATTCGCTTCTAAATAAAATACATCTTTTGTTCCGACACTTACATTTTGCATGTTTACATGTCTAATACATGCATGGGCAACTTGTAACACACTAAAGATAAAGAAAAACACATATTTCCAGCGAATCAGCCCTTTAACAATAACTGTAGTTAAAGTAGCCAGTGTTATTGTGCTGTAAGTATGCCTTGAGCTGAACATTTTGGACTGTGAATTCTCTGAATGCTTCTTTTGTTTTCTGCTTGCAAAAACATGTTAGAACCTATTTCTACCATTGAGAAGTAGGACACATTTCTTTGTAAATATCTTTGTTCTGTTGAACACAAAAGAATATATCTTGAAGAATGTAGGAAAACAAACAGTTCTTGGGGCACTTCTGACTACCATTGCTATGTTTCCCCAGTGGTGGAAAAGAACTGTTTGGTAACGAGCATTCTTCCAAATATCTTTCTCTGTGTTCAACAGAACATTTATACAGATTTGTAATAACTTCAGGGTGAGTAAATGATGACAGAATTGTATTTTAGTTTTTGGGCAAACTGTCGATTTGAGTCTTTGTTCAGTGTCTGACAGACTAAAGCCGAGATGACATTACGGGACTGTGAGACTACTTGAATTGCTATGGTGCTTACACTACACAACAAGGATTCTTGTCATCTTTCATCTTCTTCTTGTAGCAGCACAACACAACACAATGCAGACAACGTGCGCTAACAACCAGACTTTGGTCAAGAACCAACAACGAAAACACAATTGACCAATTGTGTTGAATTAACGTGTTTATATTAAGTAAATAGAACAATGAGCAAATAATTTTCTAGTTAAAACTTCAAGTTAATCAAAAATAATCATTAAACTTTACTCAAAAGTAAAAGTGTTTCAGGAACTTAAAATATTTAAGTAGAACTTTTTATAAAATTAAGTTTACATTACTTAATCTGTTTGATTATTTTGAACATTTGGGTTTACATTGCAGGTTTGAAAATATCGTTGCGTCTGGGATAGCTCCAGATCACATTACCCTACCTGCTTATACTTATATAAACGAGCTTCGGCGACCGAAATGAGCAACGATTTTTGTCTGACTTTGTCGCAGACCTTAGAAATCTGTCCGCGACTGCAAAATCCAGCCAAAATGCCATAAGAAAATGAGTAAAGATTCAAATTTGCAGACTCGCTTCATTATTTATGCCACATTGCTTGATACTAGTCGGGTGCAAAGTGGAGCCCAATCTAGTATTCCAAATTCAAGCAATTTGTTAAAGTGCAAAGCTTTAAAATGCTTCTCTGCCAATATTGGGCTAAAGTTTGCTTAAAGTCCAACAGAAGTGAGAACTGGCCATGCCAAACACTAATTATGTGTGAAGGAAGCTTATTTTAAAATAAACTTGTTCAATGTTTTGGCTTCATCATCTAACAGCTGAACCAACAACACATTCATAAGGTCTGTAGGTGTTTGAGTGGAATTACGTAGGACGGTGCACATATTTCATATTTATTTTTAAACGCCTTTGGTTTAATGAGGGTAAAGAAAACAACATTTAAGCGTTGCCATTGAAATCTGTGTTATTAGCAGAAGTTGCAACTTGGCGTAAGTGTTTGTTTACGAGGGAGAATAAAGATTTTATGATATCAGCCTAGAAAACTGTCAACCATGCCAACGTCCCAACGCTACATTCCTCTCTGATAGGCAGTTTAATTGTACGCAGGTATTTTCGAGCATATCGGATGTTGAGGCAGGATTAAGTGGTGCAATTGTATGGTCCCCCTACCGCCGTGCCCGAAGGGGCATGTAAAGCAAGTTGCAAGAGTTGTATATTTATTTGAGAGTGAATTGAGTTTAAATCTACTCTAAACATTATTTCAAAACACTTCCAACTGGTCCTCGAGTGTCCGACCCCACTTTGAGGTGATGTCACGCTGTTAAGACACAGTTTGAGTTTCGTGCATTACCTAGTATAAATAAACCACGCTGTCTTCGCCGTGGTATTACGGTGCAGTTACCCCTCGCTAAATTTTAACACGGAGCCCCCAAAAGCTCTCCAGAGCTTTTAGCCCGTGTCCCAGCTACTTATAAATCGTGTCAGTTTCTTATCCTGAATCTCGAGCCCTTCAAACATACAAGCCCTGAAGGACCACCGGTTGGTTCTAGCTATCATCGCGCAAATGGATGTTCAACATTTTACAGTGTTTATTGAAACAGTCTAAACATAACGTATCCGCCCCGAACAACAATATAATCATGAGAAAATAATATATTTTTAATGCAGCTGAATATCTTATACTATATGCTCCCAACTTGGAATTTCCATATTATACAGTCTATAATAACAAGCTTTAGTCGTTTTTCCAGCATCAGTCATCACTTAGCGAATAATTACAGTTTGACCCTTATAAATTGAGTTTTCACCACCCTTTCTGAAAAAGCATGATCTTTAAGTCTTAAATTTTGCTTTGGGATTTGTTCTAACAGAGCTTTTGGCTGCTAGCAAAAAAGACGAAGGTCTGTATTTAATTTTTTTACTCTGTTTTATATTGACATTATAACAGGCCATTAGAGAGCTCATGTTGCGTTTGGGTTCGGCTCATAATCGCTAATGTCACTCAAGTAACTGCTGTAATTTTAAACCCGCCTGAGTGAAGACAGCAAAGCTCAAGGCTCAGATGACTTCAAATGGTTTTACACAGGGTTTTAGCACATTTCTGTAAAAGGGGAATTTCAGCATCCAGGCTGATTAGAAAAAATATTTGAAAAAACATTTTATGTTTTACATTTTGTAAGAGGGCACCATTTTATTCCTTGCATTGTGTCATATGTACAGTAGTGACCTCATGTGATGTCCAGAGGGCATATTGGCCTTCAATTCCTCTTCAGATTAGATTAAACGATCAAAATATAAGAAGTGTGATAAAAATGGAGAACTAAACTTGAAGTTTAATTTGCCAAAAAAGCCTATTGATAGTGTATCCGTGATCGGTGCTTCAACATACAGCTATGGTAAAGTTTGTATTTATTATGCATTCTAAGTAATATCAATCAATATGCAGATGAGTTGTTTTGATTTAAATAATACAGCTATAAAAATATAACACAATAAACATTAACTTAAAAAATGAAAAGACCACTCCAGTTTTGTCTTTTATCTTCTGAAAGTATTGTCGTTTGAATTTCAACAGAAACGAACCTCAGAAATGCAAAAGACTGAGAGAATGCAAAGATGCAAAAAAACGAGAAAAAAGCGTATTCTATCAAATATTCATTTTTGATCTTTGCATCTTTTTCATCATTTTGATCAGTTTGTCCTGTTTACATTTTATGAAAACAAATGCAAGTAAAAACATATTCCTTTGGAAGAAATGTTGTCGCTGTGTTTTCTTAAACACATTTCCATAAATATTAAATTCAGAAAAACTGAAAATAATTTTGGAGTGGCCTATTAACGTTGTCTTGAATAATATATTGGATGATGTCAGTTTTCCAAAGCTAGACATCATGTTTGGCCACTTCCGTGTATGCTGCCCTTGTGTTATAAATTGACATAATCAGACAAACTGTTTAACTATTTGTCATTCCGAAAGCCGGTTTCCCTTTGAGTCACAGCACACTGCACTTGAAAGGGAGAGGATTTATACAAGCAAACCTCCTGTTGTTTCATCACACAGACATTGTATCCATGCTGCATGTGATTTGCCGGCCCGCGGGTCATTGCGTAATTAATGATGTTCTTGAGCGAGAGTTTGTGCTTTAGTTTGGGTCCCTGCCACTTCCTGCCCCCACTGTGTCTTTCTCAGTATTTCCTCTGACAGTTATCAGATGTCTATTTAGCCAATAAACCCATCATTTCCTTTCAAGCAGGGTAAATGACGTGTCGTCATGGAGACAGATTTTATATAGGCAAGAGGATGGGAAGGAAGAAATCCTGGGTTTTAATGAATTTAACAAAGATTACAATCAGCACAGGATAGAACTGAGAGACCGACATATGTCCCGAAAGGATAAGGGTTTTCTTTGATTCACAGCCATTGAAATGAATGCTCATTTGGGATTACCTGACTTTAGAGATCTGGTATTGACCGGAGAACAATGTGTCCATCAATCTCATGATCACTCACATCAATGACACCGTACGATCGTTCTACATGAAACAATGGTCTGGAATTTTACAGTTACAAACATTCAAGTTTCACGGTTCATGAGATGTCCGCTTATCTGTAGAATGTAGCCTATTCCATTAAAGACAATTCAAAATATATTTTCAAATTCTTTTACCTTCAACTAAGGTTTAACTTTTTTTGTCATGGATTTCTAAAGCTTCTCCATCAAGGTTAAAACAGAAAACAATAAATCTGTTTCATGAACTAAAGTCTTCATCTTTCAACTAGTTGGTTGTCTGTGTTGAAAGAGGCATTTTTCCATCTGCCATGTACGTGCAGCCGTGCTGTGTGTATCCAACGCTTGTGTGTCTTGAACAGTTATTCCAGGTGGGAGGAAATTACAGGGAATAAAACCGTGGAAATACCCTCAGTTTAATTTCAAAGGATACCACTTAAAATGTGTGTTTATCCCTGTCCATGCCAAGACATTGAATTGACAGACTATCTTCCTAAAACAGGTTTGAGGTTAAGAAGTGAAAAGCTCATAAATATAACATAGCTGCATGATTCCTGTAAAAAGGAATTGAGAGGAATTCAGTTGTGATAACAGAAATTAAAATATTTTTCACAGAAGATTTTACAAGTTGGCTTGCTTAAGCATGTTATCAGTATTACCGCTTCACATACATTGAATTGAGTTGAGCATGATTGAGAACTTGAAATGAATGTCTTGAGATGCATTTCCCAAACACATCGTTGGCCAGCTTAGTAGAAACTATTTTAGTTAAAGAGAGAGTTCACCCAAAAAATGAAAATTCCAACCTTATTTATTCACCCTCTGGTTATTTCTAATCTGTATGACTTTCTTTCTTTTGCATAACACAAAAGAAGATATTTTGAAGAATGTTGCTAACTGAACAATGCACAGTGTTACCCATTGACTTGCATTGATTTTGTATCCATACAATAGTAATGTATGGGTACAGCCATTGTACACTTACCAACATTCTTCAAAATATCTTATTTTGTGTCATGCAGAAGAAGGAAAGTCAAACATATAAGCAAAAAAAGCAAAAGAAGCCTCCTAACATTCAAAATGTAATGTTTAGTACTTTCATTTAAATTGCATGTAATATCTATTCATTCAATCTATTTATTTCTATGATAATATTTCAATTGAATGATTTCAAATAATTTCAATCTTTTTTTATCTGCATTATTTCTTTAGTAATGTATCGTAGTAGGGTGCTTATTCAGTGAGACACGTCATTGAACAACAAACACACCCCTGTGATATTATAAACCAAGCTTAATAAAATTGAGACAAATAAAATAAACTTTTTCTACGTGCTTTCAAAGAAGAAAATTGCCAAAAGTTGTAATCTTACATGGGTCTAATTAGCAACAAGTCCTCATTTCTAATACGTGATGTGATATGTTTGGCATTGTTGAGCACATCATAAGCGTGCTCTGATGGTCTTGGGAGATATTAGTACTATACATATCCATCAGTTTTAGCTCGAACATAATTCCCTTCAGGAAATGTCCAGTTCCACAGAGATGACTTCATGTTGTTCTACAATTCTCATTTTGCCAAATTTTAATTTAGTGTGAGGAAAAACGTACTAGCTTCAAACACTATTGAAATCTTCATTTACCTCACAACGATAATCGACACATCTAGAACTCGTTCCATGTGTGTATCTTCATCTTCACGCACACCACAGCACGCTCCCTCAGGAGTACGTGACCTCTGCCTCCCCTTCCCTTCCTCCTGAGTGATTGACACAAATCCTTTAGACGCAGGCAGACGTACATTGTGTGTTTGTGTATTTGACAATTTCCTCCGTATCAATGCAGCACGTGTCTGGGCAGATAACGGAAGTTAATCTGGTAGCCGCTGTTGAATCGCCAGTAGCATGTTGTTCTAGTCAAAACTGCCTGGAAATCAAAATACCTGTCAGTCTTTGTTAACTTGATTGACCGGTCGAAAAGACCCAAGCCCGTGAAAAGGGGTTGGGGGAGTAGATGGGGCATTTCCCCCCTCAACAATCTTTTTTGAAGAGTGGCTCAATTTTACATTACATTTACATGTATGCATTTGACAGACGCTTTTATTAAGTGACTTACGGTCGAACTAAAGAAAGAATTCCATAACAGGAGATCTTTACGATGTAAAGCAGTAAAAACATCATTCAGCGCACATCTATTTCTTCAGCTCTCTCATGTTTTGCTCACATGTTTATGGAATTATTCCGTAATCTCACTTTATCTCCCTCTCCTCCTCCTTATCTCTGCTCTCTCATGACATATCTCCACTGTTGCATCGAAGTGGGGTCTCTTTCGTACTAATGTGCCACTGTTGCTTTAAGATGCTTTTATCTTACTCTCATAACCTACGTGCCAAAAAGCACAGACAAAACACCTCTTTGTAGTATCTCTACAGAGTCATTGTTTTATCATGGAGATTAAATGAGAACATATTGCGATGTTGCCCTTGAAATATTTAAATGATATAATCATGGCAAAATATGTCGAATGCACTTTTGGTGTTAAATGTATCCATTTAAAATGTGCATTAGAAAAGAAACATGATAAAAGTGCAACCTTATTTAAACCATACTGTCTGTATTCTCATAAATGATAGTGTCTGGTAATTGTATTTTGTTATTTAACATGTTCCCCATTCGCTAAATTACCGCCTGGAAATACTTCCTCTCATGCAGTGTTTGAAATCTACATTCGGTTTATTTTCTCATATTAGCAGTTTCCTATGTTGTTATGTAAAACAGAAGGCAGGTTGATGTTAGCCAGTCTCCTTTTTCTGTATGACAGCTGTAATTTAGCATAGGTTAAAAGTACAAATAACACCAGTCAGAGTGAATCAAACATACATAACGCACAATACGGTGCGAGGGCTTTGTTATTTGAGACCCCAGGTGCCACCATCTTAGAAGGCCACAGTGAAATGTGGGCCATAGATTAGGGACATCTATGTGTCTGCCCGCCCACAAGAATAACAGCCCGCTGGAATTTAAATATAAACCTTCAGCCGTGTGTTTGTAGTTTGTTAAGTTTGATCATTGTAAAATTTTCTGTCCATAGGCGGCTTTATGGGACGCACGCGGCTGGTCTGTGTTTGGTTAAATAACATTTTATATATACGCATGTTTTTATTCTTATCGTATATTGCTGGTATGAAATTTATTTAAAACTACTCAACAGTTATTGATTCTTTGAGGATTTCTACCGGATGTTAAATTTGGGCCACATAACATTTTTTTTGTTGTCGCTGAAACCGTCTATAGGTGTTTACATATGATAGACATATCCGGTACAAATGCCTTAATTGTTATGAGATGCAAGCGCAGGCTTGTAAAATGCTTTATTTCTGAATAAAAAAAAATATTTTAGTAAGTAACTATGCTTGAATTGAAGCATCTTTTAGTCTTTTTGCATTCTTTTAATCCAAAATTAAAACCTTAACACACCCATATTCTCATTATTATAATGTGACGTAGAGCCTAATGATTTATTTGTAAAGTAGTTACGTGAATTATTTATGTGACTTACTGCAGACATGCTTTATAGATGTGTCCCTTCATTTGCAAAAAAGCAACAAGCTCTTGGAGAAAGAGTTTATTGTTGGTAAATCTAAACTGAAGATCAATGTCTATTGATTTATTATAATAGAGGGCAGCATTTCGATTACTCCGTGACCGTGTGTGCTTTATTTATTTATTTAGCTTTAAATATTGAATGCACTATTGCCATTCAATAGAGATGGCTTTTTGTCTTTGAAGGATATATGACATAGACCCACACTCTGTCTGGGAGAAGGCAAAGATCATATTCCCAACGACGGGATAACCCTTATGATAATTACCAGGGTTAGCAGGTTAACACAGTCAATATGCTGTCTTAGGACACAGAGTCTTCAGTCTTCTCTGCTCAGAACGAGAACAGTCCAAAGCTATGCGCTCTTAAGTATTTAACCTTGGCTTTCTGCCTCCTTGTAAAAAAAAGTTAATTCAAATAAAACCCATTTGTGAATACAAGCTTGCATTATTATACAGTAAGAAAAATATGATTTAAATGTCCAGTGTTTGAAATTTAGCAGCATCTAGTGGTGAGGTTTCAAATTCCAACCAATGCTCACTCCACCCGTTCCCGTTCGAAGCACTACGGTGGCTGACAACATCTAAGATGTCATCACTTTTTCGCTTCTTTCCCAAAGGAAATAACATATTTACCAAACACGCTCTCCAAAATAGTTTGTCCGTTTAGGGCTACTGTAGAAACAACATGGTGAATTCCATGTAAGGGGACCCGCAGGGTATGTAGATAGAAATATCTACGGCCATATAAACAAAACGCTTCATTATGTAAGCTCTTTATACACCTCTGAAGACATATTATGTATATTATAGAACAATTGCATTTCTGACAATAGATCCCCCAAAAAAACAACACATTGGACCTTTAAAAATTACTTTTTCTTTAAATGAAAGATGGAGAAGTCCTAGTGACAGATGAAAGCAGAAAGCTCTCATTCCTCTTGGGATGAAAGCACTTTCCTATCTCTGACAGACGCTAGCCCCTCAGCGAAGGGAGTGGATGTCTATATCCGTAATCACCCTATCTTTACTCCTAAATCTGTAATCTTCCCCTCTCCAAAGCCCTCTTTAGGGAGAACAGGCACGTCTTTAGACCTGCTCACCAGAGCCGTTGAGAGGGAGAGTCGCGACAACTGAAATTAATCCGCGTGTCATGCGATTTATGGAGCCTTCAGATAGTTCCAGGAAGTTATCTTTAGTTTAAATGCTTTATTTCTTTCATTTTTTTATTCAAGATTAAACGCATGATAGCCGCAGCTTCATGCGTTAATAGTAACTTCCAGGAAGTTTTGAGAGGCTCCGTGAACTACAATTGCTGTGAAAATAAACGTTCCATTTGGAGTCAACCGAGTTGACGCAACTCTCTCTCTCAATGGGTCTGCTTCTCACCCGCATTTGAGTTTCATATGACTTAGGCAGAGGAAACAGGTCTTTAGTTTGGCATACGGGTAAATACAGAGAGTACACCCTGTTCGGCACGATGGGATTTGGATTAGAGCGGATTTTGGGTTATTTTCCATTTTATGAGATGTGTGGTCGGAGATTGACATTGTTTTCTTTACGGAATGTTTGGCTAATATGTGTATAAAGTGTGTAACAGAGTTATTGGGACAACATCAGTGAATCAGACAGCTACAAATAACATCTATAGACCAAATGTTTCTTGCCAAAGCATTTTGGGAGGTTAAAACTGTGTTCTTGATAAAGAGCCACCTTAGATTCTATGAGCCTTTTTTTCAAAGTTTCTTAAATAGAAGTGCACTGAAGAGTTCCAATAAATGTGACCTTAAGTTTAATAAATATTTTATGTTACAACATCAAACGTGTTTTACAGATGGCTGTCATTACACATCATTATTGGTCATTCGAGCACTATGTCCCGCACAAATCTGCTGGTTGAATGTGCTTTTTCACCTCAATTTCCGCCACCCGTCCCTCCCTACTAAGCCTAATGGTACGACCCTTGCCAGGTCAGGGGCACAGAGTTAGTAATGGTGAGGGGTTAAGCTCATTGCCTCAGGGGGAGTTCAGAGTTATTGTTTGACTTGTGTTGTGCAACTGTGCAATTTGCTGTTTGTTCACGACATAGGGTCTTATAATAAACATTATGACTCATGGATCTTTTCATTTGGTCTCATTGTGGTTAATAAATAATTATAAAAGAGTAAAGGGCAACCAAAGGACAGTACAATCACAAGTTAAGCCTTTCAAATTTACATGTCTTAAATTACTGCTGTTTTCTTTCTAGCAATCCAAGTAAGAGGCCAAACAAATAGATTTAAGAAGCTCATAATGAAATTGAAGTGGCCTGGGGAAATTAAGTTCTTTTATATAGATTGAACATAAATCAAATGACGGGTCAAATAAACATCAATAAGGCCCGAGACCTTGTTATAAATCGGAGTGGATGAATATGAAAATCATTGTGTTCCGGCAACGTCATCCAATCTGTTTGTCATTTTGCTGTATGTATGGTAAGGGAACTGGAAATTGAATCTTGGGGCACGCAACGCTGTCACCCGGTTTCTTTCATTGTGCTCTTGGTTAACACATGTGCACCACAAGTTTAGGATAGAAAGTGGTTAGATTGACACCTTAAAAGCGAAGTGTTTATAATTTCGAACAGCTTGTGAGACATTGTTTCATAGACTTGCAATATGGTGACCCTCTGGGTATCATGAGGTTTTGTTTATAGGACACAAGGAAAATTTTGCGTAATATATTACGCTTCCAGAAGTCTTCGACCACCAGTGAAATCTTTTTTCATTTTGTAAAGTTTTCAGTGTAATAATTTAAGTTAAAGAAATTGAAAATGACTCAATTTAGTATCTATCTATTTAACTTAGTATATTTTATCTACAGTGTGTAGTATTCATCTATCTTAAAGGCACAGTTCACCCAAAAAATGAAAATTCTGTCATCATTTGCTAACCGGACAACGACGGTACCCATTCACATTCATATTGCATTGACACAAAACCAATGCAAGTCAAAGGGTACCGCCGTTGTTTGGTTACCAACATTCTTCAAAATAACTAATTTTATGTTTGTTTACAGAAGAAAGTCATAGAAGTTTGAAATGGCAAGAGGGTAGAGATTAAATCATGACAGAAGAAATGTAATTTTGGGGCGCACTATCCCTTTAATATTTTATGCCTTTTGCTTGAAAACCTGATCCAAGTTTTGCCATCTGCTCTTTTATCTGAAGACGCTGGTCAAAGTCACAAATTTTTATTTGATTAGCGACCTAGAAATAGTGCGGAACATTAAACATTTCTTTGTCCAGATTTTTCAGAAACTCCCAAAACATTATTTCTAGGTCAAAATAACATTCTCAAAGTTAGATTTGTTGCGTGGACTGATTTTATATAGACAAAAAGACAAAAGTAGAGAAATGTATGAACCCTTCTGACATCTAAATGAACTTGAATTGTGTGTGGGTGTGTTTTCTCGTTTGCATGTTCTCTTAGGCACATCCATTAACCGCAGGGCTCGTAAACCTAATGAGAGACACATTGAATGCGTTTCAGAGGAACTGACCACAGACTCCTAAAATGTGATCAAAGTCTATTTAAAAGTCTTTGTCCTTGTAAAAATCGTTCTGGTAAATCCACTCTTATCTACCTTTAGTCTCCTTTCTATCAAAGTGTTCCTCTGCTAGCTTTCCAACAGTATTTTTTATATCTTACAAACTGGTGAACGTTATGACGAGTAATTTCCACAAAACACTACTTCAGCGGAGTTCAGTCTCCAATGGTGTGTGGCGGGATTCTGCCATTTCTCAGTGTAAAGCAAACAGAGACCATTTAAAATTAAAAACACGTTTTGTCATTGGGTGTGTACGTCTTGAGGGCCAACTCACACACGCTGAATAAATCAGAAGGTCAAGACCAATGTGAAGGCAACTCCCCCCGGAGCAACTAAAAAAACACACAAACACGCTCAGGAACTCTGTCATAAGTCATTAACACGCCAATTCATACAATTCCAATTTCTGTCATATCATGATTCACCGCACCAGTGTGCTACAGTATGTCTATCTTTGGGCACATACATATTTGGTAGGTCTAATCCTATTTTGTCTTTCTGACTGCACTTTGTAGTGGAAAGCAATGCAAGAAACCAAAGATTGGAGTCGTGAGCCTTATAAGTTTGAAAAGACTAAAGATGTTATAGTTTGCATGCAGGACCCAAACAACTTAATTTTAATAAGCCAGACATTTTTGATCAACCAGCTTTGAACAAACTCCAACTAAACTCTAATAAAATGAATTGTGTGACACATTCAGTCTCCCTAAACTGTATAGGAACACCCCGGCAACCAACTTGTTTCTTGTTTGTTTGCAGAGCTATGGGATTTGAACAGAACGTGGGTGTTTCAGACTGGTGGAGGACATCTACAGCACTACAGTGTGTTACTGGATGAGACTCGGGAAAGACTGATCATCGGAGGAAAAGATGTCCTCTATTCCCTCAACCTGGAGCGCATTGCTGCCCCTCACAAAGAGGTCGATAATTGCACCCCACAGTTATTGACAAAGTTCGACACGTGTGTGTGTTTGTGAATGTGGCATGATTGGTTTCATTAATAAGAGTATTTTTAATAAATACAATACATTTTAGAATAAAATCATGCACACTTTATATATAGACAATTGTAAAAGGCAGACAAAAGATTTTATGGTTGCCACCATATGCCGCCTTAAAATTCAGGAATGTTCACCAATACACATTGATTCCATTTCTATTGATAGTTGCATTGAAACAATGGCTTAAAATGGACTACGAGGGGAAATTTGGTCAAAAGTTTGGAAACACTTACTCATTCTTCATTAAGATGTTAACTTCTAGAATAATAGCAGACTCATCTTAACTATGAAGTAGGACGATTGTAGCTCTGGGACTTGTATCTTGTGATTTAAAAACATCTAAAATGAATCAAAACTGTTTTATTTTATATTTTACCATCTTTAAAGTTGCTACCCTTTGACTACAATTTGCTAAATCATTATCTTGGCATTTTATAAGGCATCTATTTGAGGTCTTACCCAGGGAAGGGATTTTAAAGAGTCCTGAAGAATTTCCCAATCTATTCAGGATCCCTTTTTCTTCATTATTAGACAATAATCCATTGTCATCCATTGAAAAATATTTTCTATTTTCTAATAAAAGAAATGAACATGTTGGCACAGATTTTTTGTCTACAAAACTAATTGGAGACATTTAAGTCTGCACCATAACATTCAATGATTTGTAAGACCTTTCCAAACATTTCAGTCAATGGTTTCCAAACTTAGTACATTTACATAATATGAAAACAGGAATGTTCTATAGGATATTGTGAGTTAAATATGTGTCCTGGTTATACAGAGATCAAGAATGATAACAATGACAGTATTCAGCCAAGCGGAAAGACCCCATTTTTATTCTGCAACGACATTCCCAGAATCCCATTTCCTCTTCTTCTGTTTCAGATTCGCTGGGCCAGCTCTGAAGAGCAGGTGGGGAATTGTTTAATGCAAGGCAGAGAGAAGGTAGATCTTGTTTATATTCTGTAAATACGATGAGGTGATATCATGTTGCATATGTGCAGTGTTCATGAACTGTATGCATTAAACCTTTCTTTCTCTCTCTCTCTCTCTCTCTTTCTCTCTCCGTTTTTCGGACTCATAGCCGGAGTGTGCTAACTACATTAAACTGGTGCAGCAGTATAACAGCACCCACCTGTTAGCGTGTGGAACTGGCGCGTTTAACCCCATGTGTGCTTATATCAGAGTGGGACATGGAAGTGAGGTAAATCTGCTTTACAGACTCCAAACTGCTCCACACCTTTTCTTTCACACACAAAGTGAACAAACATGATATTTTTGTTATGTTTGAGTCACCACTGACGTGAAGAAACGCCTCAGCGACCACAGCACCTTTGAAGGTTTTTATTGTTTGTGAAGCAGACTGTGGTAATTGGAGGAAGAGGGAGAAAACACGGTCAGCTTCTACATGACCTGTCTGTGTCCCTTATTCCAGAAAACTTGAGGTCTTTTTGTGTTCTTTGAGGAATGTGATAAACATATGAAACAGATCGAATATTATTTCTCCCTCGGTGTACTGGAAACTACCCGTGTGACTGTAACATTAACTGTAGTCCACACGTCAAGTGTAGATGTCGCCACATCAAATAAATCCGGTTATTGAAAATGTTTCACATCTTAAGAAACTGAAACATTGGACAAGTTTTGTTTCCTGATATCATTGACTGTAAAAGGGTCCAGATGCTTTGCGTCACCCAGCGGTTGAGGGCTGTCTGCTAGCGTGATGACTGGAATTCACCTCTGTTGAGGTTTTGGTTGGAATGAAAATACTTCTACATTGTCGTTCAAAGAATGTCGAATATCTGGTGGTTTCGAGACGGATGAAAATGTGACCTACATTATAAGGAAGTTTTTTCATCCAGTATTTAGTTACAGAAAGTAGCAAAAGTGAATAACGACCAGCATGAGTCTGGCCTGAATGTTCTACTTTATTCAGCATAGAGGAGCATTCTTAAAATGAAGTTTAGGAGAAAAAAATATATTTTTTTGGCAACTTTAACCTGCAACGAACGTCTGGTCTCCAGCGAGACCGGGAGCGTTTGTTTTCATACGTGTGTGACGGGAAGTTTGATCATTCTCACTCTGTAAATATCTCCTACCAAACAATCAGACAACCAAAAACAAACATCCCCATCCTCCCATGAGAGCCGCAGTCAAATTACAGAGCGTCTAATAACAGAGAAGAGAGCATTATTTGAACGAACAAGAGAAGGAAAGCGCAAAGAGCAGACGTTTATTTGAAGAAAACCGAGATTTTTTTTTCATCGTGCCAGGAGGCCTAAGGACTCACAAAACGTTTCTCTCAGCTTCAGTCCATCTGAGGTTTCTCAGAGAAGATTCCATTCTCACCTCATTCAGTGTTTTTAATCCTAACCAGGCGCAAAGATCAGAAATGTGGGAATGAGAGTAGGAAGTACTTCTGGACTCTCTGACCCTCGCGCAGAGGTGACGGCGAGCCAGAGGCGTAAGATCAGAGAAGGTTTAATTACAGGAGACAAGCTTCAGCGGGGTGCCTGATAACTCCAGCGCTGAGCTACACGCTGCAGGCACACGCCTCGGTTTAGGGTGTAGCTCTCTTTTTCCAGATTGTAATGAGACGCGAACGAGACGCATGTGCTCTGTTTTCAGATATACGCATGTAGACGAAGATGGATACATGCGCACATTTACACACTCGACCCCGGAGTGCTGCGATGACACAGCGCAGATGTTGCCATGATGACAGGCAGTGCTGATAAAGCTACAGACACAAACCAGAACCCGAGAGAGAGAGAGATACATACCCACATGTGCACACATTCCTCCCCTAACATTAGAAATCAAAGTGGCCTTCTGCACATCACCTGATACATCCCAGCACAGGTCCACTCTCACGGTCTGATCTTTCACTAAAACCTACACTTTTTCATCGGCTTTACACATACTTGTGTACAAAAGCGCACACTGTATCTTCTTACGCACATGAAAGCTCTTACCTCATCCACACCTTTAATAAATAGAGGTCCACATTCCCTGCAGGATGCATGTAAGACCCTACTGGATTTGTTGCAGGAGTGGGTGGTATTCTTGTAGTCGGAATTTATAGTAGTAGTCGGACACTTTTATCCATTTACAATCTATGTTTTTTATCAGTACACTCTCAAAAATGAAGGTGCTTTATGATGCCATTGAAGAAGTTTTTTTGTCTAAATGGTTACATAAAGAACCTTTAACGTCTGAAGAACCTTCTCAAAAAGTGTCTTTGTGGTGGAAAAATGCTCTAAAATTGTAAGAAAGAGATGGTTCTTTAAAGAATCTTGACTGAATGGTTCTTTGTAGAAACTGAAATGATTATTCTATTGCATCGCTGATGTAAACACCTTTACTTTGAAGAGTGTTTGTGCGTTCCTTGGGATTGAACCCATGACGTTTGTGTTGGTAGCATGATATTCTGTGATATTAAATGAATTCTCAAGAATTTCTCAAACTAAGCTCAGATTTGCCTGGAATGAAATCATAAGACAATATTTTGAAGATTTCGATATGAACTCATAATTTACTCATTTGTTTTACTTACTCTACTGTCATATAACATCTCCAAACTTTTCATAAATTTTAACAGTCGTCTCATTTGTTTTTAATTTTTATTCACTGAAGCAATTTTATGAGAAACATCTGAGACCAAGTTGATACATTAATGAAACAAACTCTGGGTTAGTTCTCTATTTAAAGGTTAAATGAATTGTGTAATAAGTGATTGTTCAATGTCAGAAATCACAACAGTGAAATGCTGAACACTTAAGTTTGGACAATTATGAAACATTTTTAAGTTGGAAATGTAATAAGATGGACTAGCGTTTTTGTAAAGACTATAGTCAGGTGCACTCTAACAGAAGAGGTGCTTCAAAAGGTTCTTTGATAACATAGAAGAACCTTTTGGTTCCACATAGAACCTTTAACATCTCAAGAACCTTTCTGTTTCAAAAAAGGTTCTTTGTGGTGAAAAGACGTTCTTTAGATAATAAAAAAGTGATGGAGAGATGGGTTTTTAAGGAACCTTTGACTGAATGGTTCTTAATGGAACCGAAAATAATGTGTGAAATGAAATTCCTGTGTGCTGGATGGAAAAAACAGTCGGTCGCACACCGACCTGTTGCATAAACACGCACAAATCACTCGTTCCTGCAATTTCCAACCTTGAAATTCACGCACCTGTCAGTTTTAAGGCGCTTTCTCTCCTTACTCCCCACCTCATTTAACCCCCCTTCAGTCCTTTTAACTTCAAGCAGTCGTACCCAAACGTCATGCAAATGAGAACCATGTGTCAACCAACAAACTGTGTGCGTGAGTTTGTGTCTGCGTGACTCCTGGAGGGTTTCGTTCGTCAGCCTCGGGAAAGAACTGCACCTGATTGAGCTGATTATCATGTGAATCCCTTCTTCAGATGATTCAACCCATCCGCAACATGGAAATGACTGCAGGCATGATATGCACACGCACGGCCATGTGGCGCCCGCAGGATCCAAATGTAACAATCACAAGACTTTGTTAAGCAAGATGTGTATATGTTGATGTCTTCGTTGAATGTACCACAGCAGACTGCTGTTATGATTTACACCAGTAGCAGCACGCTTTATCAAATAAAACTGAGGTTATGGATTCGGCTAAGGATTTGTTTCCATGGCTGCTTTGTATGAAGCGAAAGGGACGCATTATTGGGTAAAAAGCGTCTACCTGCTGAAAGAGAGATGAATGATCCGGTGAGAAGTAGTGATGGATGAACTGGTGTTGTGTGTCTGGTGTTTTTTTCACTAAGATCACACGGCGTGAGGAGACATAAATCAAGCTTGTGAAGACCTGCTCGGTGATGCTGTGTTGCATAGCTGTGTTGTTGCTTATACCGTCATCTACTGGTTAAAGATGAGATTGCAGAAAGGAGGAGAAGATGTGCTACTTCAAAGATAATTTGTATGTGGGAAGGGACCGAAGTGTGTGTGTGAGTCCTTTTAATGGTTCGCCTGAAGAGAAGAAATAAAAAAATGTTTAACATCGTTTTGTGACCCTACAATGGAATTCAATGGGAGTCATTCTTCTAAATATCTTCTGCAAGGCAAAGAAAGTCATACAGGTTTGGAATGACATGAGGGTGAACAAATGATAAAACAATTTTATTTCATGGGTAACTACTTCTTCAGTCATTTAGATCGCTAAATAATGTGTGTGTGTTTTCCAGAAGGAACGAGAGTTCAGCTTGGAGTCTGGTCACATCGAGAGCGGCAGGGGAAGATGCCCATTCCATCCCAGCAGCCCATCAGCATCCACCGTGTACCGTAAGCATTCATCCGTTCTCACAGAGCTCTTTCTAAAGAAAACCTCTCCTCCATCATCTCGTCTATTTGCGATTCTCAGTCTATTCCCTCCTCTCTTTCATTCCTTTCTGGTTTTATATTCCTTTAACTTCCCCCCTTCCGATTCTCTCCGGAGTTTGAAAGCGAGAGTGCGTTCTGAGCCAGGGGCCACCGAGTGCGAAAGCTCTTCAGAGCACACTTCAGCCTGAACCCATCAGAGCGCTCATTCAGATGGAGGGGAGGGATATGATTGGAGGGAAATCGAGATGCGAGTTTGATGACTTCCTCTCCGACAGCAGCTGCTGTGAGAGGCGGTTTGTCTTCATCTAGGTTATTAATTCCGAGGCTCCCGCAAGCCCAGAATCACGATTGTTCGAATGAAGGAAGTTTGAATGTTGAATTAATTCGCCCTTGAGATCAATATATTTTGATTTAAGAGTGGGCAGCACTTAGGGACAAAAATCAAGGGCTTCAAAAAATCTTAACCAGTGGCTGCAGTGCCACCCTGTGGTGTCTTAATGTATAACAATCAAAGGAACAACAAAGATGAGAACTTGAAGGGATAGTTCACCCAAATTCTTTCTCGTCATTTCAAACCTGTGTGACTTTCTTTCATCTGCGGAACACAAAAGAAGATATTTTGAGGAAACAATTTTAGCCCCAATTGACTTGACTTCCATTGTATGGATGGGCACAAAACCGTCGATATTTCTCAAAATATCTTCTGTGTTCCAGACAGGTTAAAACTGGTTTTGAATGACATTGGGATGAATAAATGATGACAGAATTTGAACTTTGGGTGAACTTTCTCTTTAAAATATATTAAATCATGTGAAGTCATAGAAGTCACGTGACTGATCACTTTAGATTAGAAATCTAAAGCAGATATAACACAGAAAATTCTGTTTAGACGTATGCATTTGACAGACAGTTTTAAACAATCCATTCTACAGTGCATTCAAGCTATGCAGCTTTTGATATCGGTATATGTGGTTTCTTTGGGAATCAAACCCAGAAACATTATTATAATTTATTTGTAGCTTACAAGAAATCAATGTCGGATTCAATAGTTTGGTTTGAATGACCGACGATAGACAAAATTATTTCTTGTGTTGTAGTATAATTTTCTAAAATGTTTTTGGCACAGGTGGCGAGCTGTTTGTCGGTCTGTACACGGATTATTGGGAGAATGATGCAGCTGTGTATCGTCTGGCCAATCACAGCTTCATCAGGACCGAAGTAGGTGACAGACAACAGCTGAACGGTGAGAGAAACATCCCACGAATCCGAAACATAAACACCAAATCTCTCACACCGCTTTTAACAAAACAGCTCTGTCTCACACACATCGAAATGCGAACTGAATACTTAGTGAATAATAAATCACTGTTGGTTCAGGAGCGAGACACAGTCCATCCTGTGTGTGGCTCAGAGCGGCCGGCGGTGTCCTGCTGTGAGCCAGTTTAAAGCTTCCCTTTGCTGTATATGTCTTCCTTCAGCACTCATATGGGAGCTCTGGACCTCAGCCCAGACCGATAGATCTGAGTCGAGAGACAGTGATTGATATCTTTACCACGTGTGGAATGTAGCAGACTCTGTAGGTGCAGTTAGCACGTCAACCCCATGCTGAGGGAGGCTGGGGGTGTTTTCAGAATGGCAGACATTCATTGCTGCATACTATGTATGGTTGTCACAGTACCAAAAAACATATCTTACAATACTGTACCAGCTAAAGTATCACGATACCAGGAAGTATCACTATGCAGTGCCATTTACATAATACAAAATAAACCAACATTTAGATTAGATTAGATTCAACTTTATTGTCATTACACATATACAGGTACAGTGTAACGAAATGTAGTTTAGGTCTAACCAGAAGTGCAATTAGCAAGTGCAGATATACAGTGTAAAACTGGAGAGACGCTGAGCCTCGCGATGTTCACGCGCCGCCATCTTGGTCTTGGTCTATGTTCCGAAATACGCAGATTTAGATAAAAACATTACTACACTTGTTTATTGTACACTACAATATTTTGTAGTATTAACTAATTTGATAAATTGTAGCAAATACTTAAGTATACTACTATAGTATAAGACTCAATGATAAGACTTATGATAAGGAAATAAAAGTGGGAACAAATCTAAATGTCAGACAAATTTCATTTATACGGCAATGTTTATAATGGAAAAGTTAGGCTTTCTTTAAATGTGAAACAAAGACGGACAGAAGGTGACGGCAATTCTTTACATTTAGTCTATTGAGTCTTATTTATTCAAGGATAAAGCAGGTGTCTTGAGGAATAATTCGCTGAATCATTATCTTGTCCGATTCGTTCACTGCAAAAGGTAAATGTACTGTAAATGCAAATCAATGTTAAAGATGGGATGTCCGATTGCTCATAGCCGCTGTTGATGTTCAAATCACCAAAACAGACACACCCCTACCCCCTATCTTTCCCTTTCGTCAGCGCTCGGCTCAACTAATGTCCATCCTGTGCACCTTACTGCTGATTGGCTACGAGCTTGTTTTGGTTCTCGGCCCAACTTTGTCTAAACAAGCTTGATTCGGAAATTGGACACCCCGCCTTTAATGCACATACGCAACATCACGGAATTACTGTTTAAATAAGAGCGGGATCGTGGGTATTTTAATGCTTAAGAATTGCAATGCTGCCGTAGCAAAAGTAGACCATGCAACCCTAACACTGTGTTCAGTGGGTCTCAAAGTTTTTCGTTATCCATTTGAGTGCATCACTTTGCACCCCTCCAAAAAAGAATAATGATAAACTTTGAATTTGAATTAACCAAAAACATATAGGGTAGAAACAATGTTGGAACGTCAATTCTTTTGGTTGTAGATCTTATTTTTCTGATGTTTGATTGCATAAAATCTACGATAATTTTCTAGATTTCATTAAAATGCCACAAAATCTGTGGCCCCCCTGGATCCGTCTTGAGGCCTCCAGTTTGAAAACCACTGTATTATACATTACAGATTATTGTTACAGTTAGAAGAAAAGACACAGTAAGCAGTGTGCCCTTGTGTATTTGTACTGTATCTCAGACAGATGTTACGTCTGTGCTAAGAATACACTGTTATCTCACATTTAACACCGACTTCTGCTGTAATGCATGAATTATGCTGAGAGGCAAGAAGAGGTGTTAGACCGATCTCATACAGTACATCTTCGTAACAGGCTTCCATTTAGACATTATCACATTTAGTCAAATACCATCAGAGCAAGTGCAATGGAGGTCAGTTGTATTATAATGTACAAATGCATAATTCAGACCGTGCAGGACTTCATGTTGCATTTGTTGTGTGTATAATGCGTACTCTTTGGTGCTGGGTCTACGTCTGTTTTGTATTTAAAAAATAGTCAAAAAGTATTAACTGGTATTAAAGTGAATTCTGTTATTATTTATTCACCCTTTTGTCATTTCAAACCTGTATGACTTTCTTTTTCCAGAGAACACAAAAGAAGATATTTTGATGAATGTTGATAACTGGACCCCATTCACTTGCATTGGTTTTGTGTCCATGCAACAGAAGTGAATGGGGTCCAGTGCCGTTCGGTTACCAACTTTCTTCAAAATATCTTTTTTTGTGTTCTGCAGGAGGAAAAAAAGTCATAAAGGTTTGAAATGACAAGAAGGTGAGTAAATGATTACAAAATATTCATTTTTGGGGGAACTATCACTATTAGTGTTCTTGATATTTATTCATATTGGGTAATGTAATCTGCGGCAATCCTACCGGCATGAACATTTATACATTTATATAGCAGAAGCCTTGATTCAAGTGAACCCTCATGTCGTTCCAAACTTGTATGATATTCTTTCTATGAAGATTGTTGATAACCGAACAACACTGATCCCCATTGACTTCCATTTTATAAACACAAAACCACAGAGACATTTCTCAAAATATCTTCTTTTGTGTTCCACAGAAAAAAAATGTCATGTGCAGGTTTGGAATGACATTAGGGTGAATAAACGATGGCCGAATTTGTATTTTTGGTTGACCTATCCCTTTCACTGACCTATCCAAGCACTTGAAAGTTTGGGTCTAATCAGCCTGTTTGTGTTTATTTAACAATAACATTGTCATAGATTCTCTCTTATGGATCCGTGTGATGTTCTTAGAGCCCAAGTTTGTGGGATCGGCAGTGATCCCTGACAACGACGATCCTGCTGACGATAAACTCTACTTTTTCTTCACGGAGCAAGTGGCCAACATGGATGGCGGAAACAAGGCCGTCTACACTAGAGTGGGCAGAGTCTGCGCGGTATGTTACTATATCAACAATACAGCTGCTTTGTGCTCGTTTGCTTTTTAAAGATTCAAACAGAAGATGTTTAAGAGAAGCACTTATATGAATGGTATTAAAATGATTTTTGTCCTTCTCTCTCCATCTGTCAGAATGATCAGGGCGGTCAGAGGATGCTGGTGAACAGGTGGAGCTCATTCCTAAAGACTCGTCTCATCTGCTCTGTGGCTGGTCCTAATGGAATTGACACACACTTTGATGAGCTTGGTATTTTACTTTCTTCTTTTTTTAATCAAAGTATAGTTTTCACCTTTAGTCATTCCCATCAGGATGTTGTGTTTGACAAATCTATCTGTCTGTCCAGTATATCTATCAATCTATGTATCCATCTGTCTGCCTGTATTTCTATCTATCTATCTATCTATCTATCTATCTATCTATCTATCTATCTATCTATCTATCTATCTATCCGTCCGTCTGTCTATTTGTATAACTGTCAGTCTATCCATCTGTCTGCCTGCCAGCCTGTTTGTTTGTCTACTATCTGTCTATCGAACTGTCTGTCTATTTGTATAACTGTCTGTATATCTATCTATCTATCTATCTATCTATCTATCTATCTATCTATCTATCTATCTATCTATCTATCTATCTATCTATCTATCTATCTTTCTATCTATCTATCTATCTATCTATCTATCTATCTATCTATCTATCTATCTATCTATCTATCTATCTATCTATCCGTCCGTCCGTCTGTCTATTTGTATAACTGTCAGTCTATCCATCTGTCTGCCTGCCAGCCTGTTTGTTTGTCTACTATCTGTCTATCGAACTGTCTGTCTATTTGTATAACTGTCTGTATATCTATCTATCTATCTATCTATCTATCTATCTATCTATCTATCTATCTATCTATCTATCTATCTATCTATCTATCTATCTATCTATCTATCTATCTGTTTGTCTGTCTAACTGTGTAATGTCTGTCTGTAAATCTATCCTTCCATCTGTCTATCATCCTATCTGCATAATGGTCTGTCTAAGCATCTGTCTGCCTGTTTGTCTGTCTGTCAAACCTGTCTGTCTGTCTGTATATCTATCCATCTGTCTATCTAACTGTCTGCATATTTATCCATATGTCTGTATATCTGTCTGTATATCTATCTTTCTGTCCATCTATCTGTCTGTCTGTCAGTCTATCTATCTGTATAACTGTCTGTCTATCAATCTGTCCGCCTGCCTGACTGTTTGTCTGTCAAACTGTCTGTCTGTCTGTCTATTTATCTGTATAACTTTCCGTCTGTCTGTATATCTATCCATTCATTCATCCATCTGTTTGGCTGGCTGGCTGCCTATCTGTTGTCTATCTATCAATCTGTCTGTCTGTCTATCTGTATATCTATCCATCTGTTAGTCTGTCTATCTGTCTGTCTGCATGTATAACTGTCTGTCTATTTGCCTTTTTGTTTATCTGTATTCTATCTGTCCGTCTGTCTGTCTGTATATCGATCTATCTATCCATCCCCCTATCTATTTATTATTCCACATGTGTTTATGCATATACAGATGAATTATTAATGGTTCTCTCTATGGCTTCATCACAGTGAGGGCAGAAGGCAGCAGTTTGATTGAAAATCCTAAACATCTGTTTCACCAGCTGTGATGTTCCAATACAATCACCAAATTGTCTAATCTAAACTTTTTCTGAAGTGTGATTTCTCTGCTTAGACTAGAGTTTATTTGTGTCCCTCAGTGTGGATGTCATATTGCCACACTTTCAGAGATCTGACATTAAGTGTGAAAACTTGTAAAACATGTTCCTGGATCAACATCCCTTGTTTATTGTAAAAACATGCCTGTACAGCAATCAGAACCCTCCCTAAAACATCTCCTCAAACCGAGAGCGCTGACGGATGTTCTTCAAAGGATGTTGATTCAGGGTCATGTGTCATTTGTGTAAATCACGCCTAGCTCAAATTCATGTCTGTTTGTTGAAGATATGTTTCTGTGTGTTGGTTTAGAGGATGTGTTTGTTCTTCGAAAGAAAGATGAGAGAAACCCAGAGGTCTTCGGTCTGTTCAGCACAACCAGGTAGGAAAATATTTATCAGTTTTTTTCCATCATCACAGCATTATTGTGATCAAGACACATGCTGGACATCTACATTTGGTTTTCTCTCAGTGCTGTGTTCAAAGGTTACGCCGTGTGCATGTACAACATGGAAGACATTCGCGCGGCATTCAACGGACCCTTCGCCCACCGGGAAAAAACCGACCACCACTGGAGTGTGTACGAGGGTCGAGTGCCTTTCCCTCGGCCTGGATCTGTGAGTACTATCTGTCAGGCTTAGATGAATAATTGCACCATTTGTCAATTTGTGTCAGAACCTTATTGTCATATCAGAACCCCAATGTCACAGCGTGTTTCATTCATGCCTTTGTTCCCCGACACATCGTATCATTTGGCAACCCACCTTGACTGAATGTTGGGTCCCATTTTATCAGACACACAAATCTGATGAGTCTATTTTCAGCATGACTGTGCACACCGCTTTTTTGTTCTAGTGTGTCGCGTCGATCCTTAAACGTTAAATTGAGCATTTGTGCGGGTGTGCTGAAATCGCAGCTTTTAAATGGCTGCGGTCTGATTTGTTCTCTTTATGTCTGATATGTGCTGATGAATTTCCTTCTGTGGAAGAAGATAAAAGCGTTACGTTGGTTTCTAATTGTAATAGCGGCAATTCACATTTCTCTTACTTGGTATAGTGCCGTGTCTAAAGATCAGTTTTTTTCGGTTTCGATGTGGTTATTCCTGGAAAAAGTGTCTTTAAAGTGTTTCGCTGACAGATGACCTTTATGAGCCAATTTGGTGGCTTTAGTCCTGCACTGCTGGATTTCTGATTATCCTCTTGTTTTAAAAGGTTATAGCTGTGAGAAGCAGGGTAGCTTTTCTCAGATCAAGAGAAAATAAATGAAAATTTTAGAGGATTTTTTAAGGGATAGTTCACTCAAAAATAAAAAAATATTTCATAATTTACTCGCCCTCGGGTTCTTCCAAAACTGTATACATTTGTTCCGTTGAACACAGAGAACGATATTTGGAAGAATGTTAGCCATTTTCAGTTCTGGGTCATCATCCGCTACCATAGTAGGACTACGAATATTGTATTTTTTTGTTCTTGTTCAACACAAAATGAGATATTATGAAGAATTTAGGAAAAGAAACAGTTCTCGGGCACCTTTGACATCATTAAATTTTCTTACCATTGTAGTCAATGACGTTCCGGAACTGAAAATTAAGAACATTTTTCCAAATATCTTTCTCTGTGTTCATTAGAACAAAGTAACTTATACAGGTATGAGAGTACACAAGGATGAGTAAATGATGAAAGAATTTTCATTTTTGGGTGAACTATCCCTTTAATGCATATGAACTAATTCCATATCTCTTGTGGGTATACATATTTATATTAGATTTAAATGGATGGTTCATCTAAAAATTCAAATTCTGTCATCATTTACTCACCCTCAGGTTGTTCCAAACCTGTATACATTTGTTCCTTTGAACACAGAGAAAGATATTTGGAAGAATGTTAGCCATTTTCAGTTCTGGGTCATCATCCACCACCATAGTAGGAATACGAATATTGTATTTTTTTGTACTGTTCAACACAAAAATTAGATATTATGAAGAATATAGCAAAAGAAACAGTTTTCGGGCACCTTTGACTTTCATTTAATTTTCCTACCATTTTTAGTCAATGATGTCCCGGAACTGAAAATTACACACATTCTTCCAAATATCTTTCTCTGTGTTCATCAGAACAAAGTAACTTATACAGGTATGACAGTACACAAGTATGAGTAAACATTTTTGGGTGAACTATCCCTTTAATGCATATGAACTAATTCCTTTTTCAAATAACGTCAGTGGCCAAAAATATATTTTCTCCCATGTACTGCCATAGTTGGGAAATAAATACTTGTATTATTCTTACTTGTACAGCATTGTATATTCATCTTTGTTTTCTCTCTCTCTCATTGCGTGTCTCAGTGTGCCAGTAAGATAAACGGAGGTCAGTTCTCCAGTTCTATGGAGTACCCGGACGAGGCTCTTAGGTTTGCCCGTTCACATCCACTCATGTTCCAGGCGGTACAGCCTGTACACAGACGGCCCATTCTTCTGCACACGGAGGGAGGACGCAGACTCACACAGCTGGTGGTCGACAGGGTGGAAGCCGAAGATGGACACTACAATGTTCTCTTCATAGGGACCGGTACTTCATTTTAATGTCAGGAATTTTACACGCCACAGATCAAGTATTCTGAATGGTGCTTTTGTCTTGCTACATTTTTGCACCAATGCCGAAGCTCGATCTCTTATAATTCTTTGTTCACAGATAATTCACTTGTATTAAAAGTTATCACAATCTACAACAAAGAAGCTGACACAGTTGAAGAAGTCCTTCTGGAGGAATTGCAGGTTTTCAAGGTATCTAGTTATCCTGTGGCTGTATTGTAGTAAAAAAAACATTTTGCATGCTTAACACTTGTTTTCTCACTTAAGGTTCCTGTTCCTATCACCGAGATGATCATATCTACCAAGAGAGTAAGAATCTCTCAATCATTCACATTTATTTGTTTTCTTTTCTCTTAATTAGACTCCCAGGGAAAAAACAGTTATGATTTCAAACCTCGAGGTGGCGATGTTGAGTAAATTTCCCCTAGAATTTCCCTTTCACCATTAGAATCTTGCCACTTGTTTCACCTAATATAACCTTTTGTAACATAAATATACATCTTACTTATTTACTAATGGTTACAAATAAACCATGATCCTGTGTGTTTGAACACAGCGTAAACTGCACCTTTTGTTCCTCGTTATTGCTTATGTATTAAAATATTCACAATGTTCAGCCAAAACACCTTAGTGAATGTTTTTCATGTGCTATTTTATGATACTTAAGTAGTAATTTGGACAAAATGGCATTCATCACACGTAACAAAGCGCTTGACAGCAGTGTGTTGGTATCACCATAGCAACAGCTGTATGTGGGCTCCGAGTTGGGTGTGACACAGATACACGTGCATCAGTGTGGGCTGTATGGTTCGGCCTGTGCCGACTGCTGTCTGGCCAGAGACCCCTACTGTGCCTGGGACGGATTTACATGTTCCCGGTACTACCCTGCAGGCATCTTTACCAAAAGGTACAGACACTTGCATTCACATATAAAGTGTAATACACATGGGCAATTCCATCCAAGTGTCAACCTTAAGATATAAGGCTCTCTTAAAGATTTTAAAGCATTTGTTTTTAAAGCCTTTTCTATAGTTAGCTCCGTAAGTGAACTGTCACATCCATAATGGAGTTTTTATACTTTATACATTACTGCCCTTATTCTTAAAAATTGGCACTTGAAAATAAAAAAGTAACTATTTTATGTTCTATTAAGAGTTATACCTCCTCTATTAGTTGGGTGTTGTTGCTTCTGGTTCGCACACTTTAACGCACAAAAATCCTACAAAGTATGTTGTCTCTCAAAAACGTGCGTTATTGTTTTGTCCGATTCATAACAGATCAATTTTAAAATAGAAAACTCGTGCTAATATTTGGACTCTATCATCAGGGGTTTAGTAAAGTATAAACACAAATGTCACATTGCTGGAATTGCCCATATGCAGGAAAAAGTCAAGTCAGTTTTATTTGTTGTGCTTCCTGTAGTTTCCAGCATTTGAGGTGATGGGTTCAATTCCCAAAATGCACATATTGATCAAATTTATACTTAGAATTCTCACTTTGGATAAAAGTGTCTGCAGCCAAATGCATAAATGTAATTTTAATGTCATTTGTGCAGCGCTCTTCACTGGTCCTCTTCATCCTAAATACATCTGTATGTCTAAAATTGTTGAATCTTTGTAACGTGTTACAGCATGTCTCGTATTATTGCTGCTATATCCTTTATTGTTTTTCTCACTCTTGGAAATCGATATGGATAAAAGCATCTGCTAAATGTCCTAAATCTGTGGCCTGTGAGGTTAAGCAAAAATATTTTAACATAAAAGAAAATTACACATTAACTTTAGCAAACCACATGAAGGGCTTTAAGACATAAAGGCAGTTTTATTTTCCATTTGAATTTATATACTGTATACTGGTATACAAGTATACACAACATACATGCAACGAAGCTTTTCTCAAATCTGTGTTTGACTAAAACCGCCTATATGGACTCTGCATATTTTTTATCGCAATGAATGCCTTGACATTTGAATAAGGTGATGTATTTTATTTCCATGAACTTTGCAAAATCTGATTTTGCATCCGTGTATTTTTGTCCCCAGACTAAAATGTGTTCTATATTTATTTCTATATCAGTGCAGACAAATAAATCTTGTGTTTGAGTTTGTGCGTGTTTCCCGATGTTTCCATTAGGATGCTTATTGAACTTGGAAAATGCTTGTTTGTGTAAAAGGCCCTTTTGATGTTTCACTTAGCTGCAGGCTATAGCAATGCTTGTGTGTGTGTGTGTGTGTGTGTGTGTGTGTGTGTGTGTGTGTGTGTGTGTGTGTGTGTGTGCGTACATACGTACGTACGAGAGTGTGTGTGTAAGTGGGAGTGCTTCACTAATCCTGACTCAAAGGCCTGTCGACAGTCTCAATGCGGTCATCAGTTTTAGCTTGTGGATGTTCATATGTTAACGTCCATCATATGCTCGCTCTGTATGCAAAGCCATAGAAAGTGTCAAAAAAAACTATGATTTCTGTCACCTCTGTGCTGTTTCACAAAGGTATTATGAGATTTGGGGACGGTCGGGCAGGTGTGTATTGATTATGTTAGATTCTCACTTCGTCTGTCATTTTAGACGCTTCAGACGCCAAGACGTTCGCCATGGCAACGCGATTCAACAGTGCAATGGACTTCAGCTTAACGGTATGTGCGTGAGTTCCTGTCTCACTGTGTGTCAGTGTTGCCTGTAACTAGTTTCTAAGTAATTAGTAACTGTAATTTCATTACTTTTGCCTTGATAAAGTAAGTAAGGGATTACTCAAATTCTCACTGTAATTTATTAAAATTTACTTCAGATGTAATTCAACGAAATACTGTGTGTAATATATGTGTGTGCAATAGTGGAAATGAAAATCAAAATTCAAAGACTAACTTTAAAATCCGTGCTTTAATGTGTAATTCTCACATTTGTAATACTTTGGTCAGTTAACAATAATACTTCATGTAGTTTTATATTATTTATTTGAATGAATTGAAAGAGCCGTTTCATTTCTATCCATGAATCACTTTACTAATCAAGGTTGATACTGGATATAGAATTTAATTAGTTATTGGTAATTAAATGCTTTATGGAGAGAGTGATTTGTACAGTAATCTTATTACACTATTGAATATGTAATGAGTAACTAGTAATCAATTACTTTTTTAGAGTAACTTGAAACACTGCTGTGTGTAGATGGCGCTGGGACTTTATTGCGATAAACTGTGGTGTCGCAAAAGTGATTTTACCAAATTTATTTCTGGATGTACTTTTCACTGTTTATTCTGTTCATGGGCCCTTCCATGAACAAAAACTAAATGCACAATCCTGTATCTTTGTGTTTAATGTATTTTATGATTGCACAAGTGTTATCTTAATCATTTAAAATGACATCTAAAAAAGTATCAGTCTCACTGTAAGTACAATAGTTGATGTTGACTCTAATGTTATAGTTTTGCACTGGGAATTTAGTGGCTGAATGGGTTTAAATCTTTAGAGTTGGTATGTTTCTTTGGGGAAAATGTATATATTTTTTCTTTTATGTAATATACTGTAAAGATCTAAGTGCTCTGAATACTGACAGAATCTTTTCATAAGACACTTGATTTGTAAGATTGTGTCCTGATACTTCCTCATTTTCACACTGTGTTTGCCAAGAACATAATTGAAAATGCAATACCAAAAGTTTGACTGTTCCACTTCCAAGTTGTTTCAGTGGTAACAATATTACAAAAATGAGTATATTTGTGTGTGTGTGTTGGGGCGTGTTACAGAAGAGAAAAGGATCTCAGAACAGCTGGTGTATGGTGTGGAGAATAATAGTACCTTACTAGAATGCAGACCACGATCACTGCAGGCGTCTGTCACATGGTACATTCAACGTGGATTGGACATGGAGGAGGTACAACACACACACACACACACACACACACACACATATCAACTGTGTTTAAGGGACATGTAGACATGGTGTAGAAGGCGAATTATACAATTACAGACGCGGAGGACATTAAGATACCATTTCAAAATTATTTTCACATAAACATAATATTTATTGGTACGTGTTTGGGTAAAATTGTCATTTTTGTTTCATTCTGTGAACTACAAACAATATTTCTCCCAAATTTTAAATTAAATATTTGCTGAATAAAAACTGGAGGAACGGGTGAAAATAGCAGAATAGATGCTGTGAGTTTTTTCAGACCTCAGATACTGAAAAAGAAGAAAGTAAATAATTACTTTTAAGCAATTCAACATATATTAGTAATATTTGTACATGTTTTTAGGAAATATTTTTTTGATAACCTGGATTTTATCAAAGTTTAATTTGTCTTGTCAGTCTTACACATTACTGTTTGATGACTGTGTCACTCCTGAGTTTGATTTTGTTGAAATTCAACAAACACTGAACTGGAAAGGCCACAGCACATCTAGAAATGCAGATGCTGAAATGTAAATTTGGTCTCTTAATTTTTTTTAAATGCTTAACACAAATCCTGCGCCTAAAGGAATTATTGATCCGTTTTAGTGTCTTTTATGAAATATAAAAAAAATAGTTAATAATATTTGTTAAAAATAATGAAGAAATGGTTAAAAACAGAAATATTTTTGGGCAGATCCCAGACACATAGAAATTCTAAAAGTAATAACAAAGATTTTACTTTAAAGATGCACGCTGGATATTTTCTCTGAAACTATTCGATCACAGTACGGCTCTGGACTTCTGACTGGAGAAAGCTGTTAAATATACATTAAACTCTACTGTAATGTTCTGGACGCAGTGATGTTAAGTAATATAGCCTCTACTAATAGAAAATATAATAATGCCTTTCTGGACATCTCAAGGATAGCTGGATCTTTGCTCACAGATGTCTCTCAGAATCACGGTACATCAGGCTTGAATAAATTTGCATTTACTATATTAGTGCTTATACTTAATCACTTATTCTTAAGATTTAGAAAAAACTCCTAAAGCTGTGTATTATATTTTGATGTAATTGGTCCCAATTTATTTGCGATAAATAAAATTGGGAATGATACCTCAAATTGTAGCTACATCTTGCGATAACATTTCTGATTCACATTTACATTACATTTAGGCATTTGGCAGACACTTTTATACAAAGCGACTTACATTTGCTTTATCCTATACATTTTACATAGGTATTTGCAATACTCTGGGATCGAACCCACAACCTTGCGCTGTTAACGCAATGCTTTTACCACTGAGCTACAGGAAAGATTTAGTAACCACCTAGCGACCACACACCTTTTGTACAGGCATACAGTACATGAAACATCAAAATCAGATGTGATGTTGTACAAAGGTGTGCATCAATAATCGTTTGCTTTGCTCTTTTCTTTTCTTCAGGTGAAAAGTAACGAACGTTTAATTCAGACGCCCCATGGCCTGTTGTTCCTGAGAGTCTCTAAAGGTGATGCAGGCGTCTACGTGTGTCAATCCACAGAGCACGGCTTTGTACAGACGGTGGTACATGTCACTTTAGAGGTGCTGGATGAGGACAAGGTGGAAGGTATTTTGCATAAAGGAGAGACAGAGGAAGGTGATTCGCAGCATAGAACTTCACCCTGCCCCTTCCCCCTCCTGCCCTCCACCTCTTCTTCTACTAAACTCTGGTATAAAGATGTCATGCAGCTCATCGGCTACAGCAACTTCCAGCGGGTGGAGCAGTACTGTGAGAAGGTATGGTGCGTGTCAGACAGGAAGAGGAAGAAACTTAAGGGAACGGCACCCAAATGGCGATACCCACCAGGGGCGGAGCAGCGGGGGCGAGCGAGAGCCCCCCGACACACGCGGGGACAATAAAAAAAGGAAAGAAAAAAAAAATGCTGTACAGACACTTAAATGTTTATTGATATTAAGGAAAAAATGACTAATGAAGTCATCACTACAGTCTTATTGCATCATAAGAAATATTTAAGTGCGCTAAAAATTTCGTCACGCAAAAACTGCGCAAGGAACATATCTGACCGGAAGTGAATATAAGTCCTCCTGATGTTATCGTATTTGATTATTATTTAAAATGTTGTACACCAAAAAAAAGTTTTGACACATACGTTTGAAATGTTCTATTCTACATGAGGTGGCCGCCATTTTGGGGTCATGTATTTACAGATTTAACAATTTTACCTCAAATTGCAATATTTTAAAGTTTAAAGAACATCTGTCGATCACATAGCCTTAAAGGGGTCATATGGCGCGCAAACGTGTTCTTCTGTGTGTTTGGTGTGTTATAAGTTGCCCATGCATGAATTAGACACGTAACATTGCAAAAATGTACGTTCCGGAACAAAAGATGCATTCTATCTAAAAGCGAATGCTCACCCAGACCGGCCTGAAACGGCTCGTGTTACCACACGTGGTATGATTTGACTAAGACCGCCCAAATGTATACGCAAGTAAGGTGGGCGTACCTGTCAATATTGCTTTGCAACCTGATGTTCCAAATATGGTAAGAGGCGTTACATTTCCGTCACACTCTTGCAGTATTCGACCAATCACTGCAAACTAGTTAACTGGCCAATCATAGCACACCTCGCTTTTCAGAGCGGTGAGCTTTGTAAAAAGTATGCACGTTTCAGAGAGGCGGGGCAAAGAGGAGCTACAAACATGCCAGTATGTGTAAAATAGAGCGTTTTTAACCTTAAATCATGTATACACATTACATTACATCTGAAACTATAATATTGGATTTAGCCGTTTCATATGACCCCTTTAAGAAATGTTTAATGGAAAATATGTATAGATTGAATTTTTGTTTGGTTGGTCTTGCAGAACATTTAAGTAACATAAACTGATATAAAAGTCGCTTATGCAAGCATCACCTCTCCGGCTGGGCTTTTAAAACACGAGGATTTGAAAAAGGACCCTTGCCGGGATCTGACAAATTAAATTTCTGCTTGGACTCCACGAACAATGACAAATGGCTGAGACCGGCTGTCCTTTTGTGAACGATGTGAGATTTCCTATGAAGATTTCACAGAATGGCTTTTCCTCTGTCGACAGTCTGAATTCAAGCGTTCTAAATAACCATGTCAAGCATGAGTCATTTCTGCAAAACTGTTTCTTAGCTTCAAAAGCCCTTCGCAATGAGAGGCAACCTTGCCCACATACAGATTGTCTGTACTTTCATTATTTGATATAAATTATTCTAGTTGGTGTTTAAAGATTTGTTAGTGTTTGTAGTGGTCTTTCATCTGGACACATATTACAGCATATACAGGTTATTTATCAAACTTTTACATTTCTTGTGATTAGACCGTCATTATAAAAAAACAAATTCTGTTGTAGTAATATTTTGTGACATGCAAAAATTATAGTTGCTGTGATCTACTTATTAGAATTCAATCATGATGTGTCAGCTTAGTGAGGTCAAAACTTTGGTTTGTTATCATGATGTTAAAAATGTTTTGTGTTGTATAATAAACAACAACAATTCCCAGTCTACGTCTTCTGCATGACAAGTATACCTGCACATGACATTTTGACATAATTCTGAGAAAACATTGAATAGCTGATAATTTGGACCAGGAAAATATGCATCGAATTTAGGATTTAAATAATAAGAAACAAGGCATAAAATAAATAATATTTAGGAATTTTAGGCTTGACGACATGCTTTGATTTAAATATAAGGTGGAAAATTCACATAGTAGTGATATCTGAAACATGTTCATTTTTAAATTCAACTTTCCACTAAAATTGTTAGTCTGAAAATGTAAAAATAAAACATGTTTGATTTTCTCCACTGGTCTCAAGGTTCAAACCCTGTCTGTATGTCTTGGTCAGACTCCGTTTCAGAGCTTATGATAAGCGAGGAGTGAGTAGACTATTGTTTTCGACATGATGGAGTGATGCAGTTTCTATTCATGAAGGTCTATAATGTGCAGTATTAATATTCAGAGACCTTACCGTCTGTCTTCGGCCTTGTCTCTTTCACAGCGTGTGTTTTCCTCTTCTTCTCTCGGCTTACTTCAGACAGGCTTCTTAATTAGCAATATGAACGGCTGTCTGTAGTGGAAATAATGTGTTTCATTTATGAGTGACAGAATCGGCAGAGCGAATCGATGATAAAGCCTCACTATAAACATACAGCAGACTGTGCAGACGACTCGGTTAGAATTCAGATTACTTCTTCACTACTTTATTTCACTCACTTTTGTAACAGTTTTACTCAAAAACCCTGGCTAATGTTAAAATGATTTTTTACATAATAGAATTGAAGTTCTGTCATATAATGCAAAAAAATAATTTCTGTCTTGTTTTCTGAGAAAAATATCCTAAAATACTTAAATTACGATGCATTTACGTTACAAGGAAAATATATTTGTCTTGTTTTATAAAAGAAATTACAAGAATTAATTAAGTTTATGTCTAAAACAAGCAAAATAAATCAGCGAATGGGGTAAGAAAAATAATCATGAATTTAGCTTGACCTTTTTCTAAAGTATCTTATTCAATTAATTGGACAAATAGACAAAAATGCAAGTAAGAAATAATTTTTGCAGTCTAAACCAGACCATGAAGAATATATCTTAATTTTCCAGTGTTTTTATTTTCAGGGTATAAAATGACTTGCAACACAATAAAACTGTTTTTTTTGTTCTGTCTTTCACAATATTCCTAATATTTTGTCCCCTTTTTGACATAAGCGTTATTTAGCTCCTTTGTTTTTCCTAATGTATGGTGGGTTATTTTATCCCTCACCACCTCTTGGTTACATTAAACCCATTTTGGTTTGCCCATTTTTTGATTCCTAGACTTTTCACCGAGATAGAAGTTTTGCAACAATCACAGATCTTTAACTCCGTAGACTGGTTGTCATTTGATTCACTCAGATTAAAAGTCTTTAACCATTCCTGAATGTTATTTATGACTCATTTACCAAAATGTTAAAATGTTGTTTTTCTGTTCTCAAGCCGTCATGCTATTGGTGTCAGACTAATTTTAGCCTCCAGAAAGAAGCTAGTTGCATACGCAGGTTTCATTCGGAGCAGGTTATATTGAACTCCTCCTTCTCATGTGAAGAACACCTCTTCTGTCTACTCACTTCGCCCACTGACTGCTTTTTAAAGATTTTCAGAAAAAAGTGTGTGAACGGTGTGAAAGGCTTGTGTTGACAGTGCAACAGCATTTGATGGTCTCTTATCTCTTCTTGAACACACACACAGAAACCCTCAGCATGTACACCAGACCCCTTTTATTTTAACATGTGACTCTTCACTTTTTATCTGTCATGATGGGGATGAAACAAGAGTTCATTTCAAGCGTAGCGTCAGTTCTGACAGGTCATGTGAGTCAAGCTTGCATCATCCGATCACATCAGGTGCAGCTCATCAACGTTAACCAATAGTCAATCAACACATTCTGGACTGCGTCCTTTTTAAGTTGCCTTTCTTTGCTCAGTATCAGCTGCTCAATTGTGCCGCACTCAAAATCCACCTCCATCCCCATCTCTCCCAAATCTGCCTCAATCTGTCGGATAATTTAATTTTAAATATTACTATTCTTTAAATATTTAACAACATTGATCCTGACAGAAATGATCAATGATGATAATATGTAACCTCAAAATATAATATCTAACATTAAGGGATTCGATACCTGATTCACTGTCATCTTATGGAAAAATTATGTAGTTCTCTTTTCAGTAAAACAGAAATGTTGTGTTCAGTAACCGGTTCACACGAGAGGACCGATGCCCTTTTTGGCATCAATGATGTCAACACGGCACCAAAATCCAATTACTCTCACCTGATGAATTACCGTAAAGCTTAAACACTATATGTGAGCACCAGTAATTATTTGTAATCTTTGTTGACGTTCTCTTTGGCGTTTATTGGCTCTCTCAGATGCAGTAAATCCTTTGAAAGGCTCACACATGGCGCTCGGGCGCTGATATCGGCGCTGTTTCTTATCAAAGTTCATCAGCTCACAAATAAACACTTGGCTCTGACTTCAGAATGACGCCAGAAGAGGCTGAGCAAACACAGCCTGAAGCCTCCGGCTCATTTCACCAGCATCCATTAAGAAGCCGTTTTTCAAATATTCAGTTCTGGATAAACCCCACATCAGATTCTCATAAGCCTGAGAGAATCTCACAGCAAGAGCTGAGAAAAAGAGTACAAAAGAGTGTAAATGAGGACATCGGCCACGTTTGTGCATCTGCATGCTTGCATTTTTAAAGCGTGGGTATCACTTTTATTCAGATCGTCATAAAACTATTTGTTTCATATGCAAAATATCATTGCTTTTTTATATCTATGATCATTATGGGTAAAATGTAATTTCTGACAAGTTTTCGAAGAGACACCTATTGTATCAGATAAAAAAAAGCACAACATTGCATTAAGGTTGTTTATCTCCATGTCATAGAGTTAAGCTTATCTGAGTTCATTACTCAGATTTTCTGTTTTGCAAGAATAAATTGCTCTTGCATTCCTTCAGAACAGTGGTCACATAGGACAGAGCTGAAGGTCAGGTTATAGTACATCACACACAAACATGCTAACATACAACAAAGCTTTACGCATGCTGCAGGAAGCACGGCTGTGTTGTACGACTGCGAGGGAATCAGAGGTATTACCCACAATTCATCAGTCTCTGTGACGCATTACCAACTGCAACTAAGCGTGAACACAGACTGCAATTCAGTAATTCAGCAATGCAGAGAGAGAGAGAGAGAGAGAGAGAGAATCATTGCACAATGTTTTACTTGCATTTCATTCTCATGTTTCTGCCTAAAAAATGCATTTTATATACATTTTAATTGTTTATATTTCAGTTAAATTTGTTTATTTACATAATTTTTATTTTATATTTCATTCTATATTTTATCTTAACACCTTATTTCCCCCCATTGACTTTCCATAGTATGAATAGAAATGACTGGGAAGTGAATGGGGGCGAATTTTCAATGATACTCCTTTAATGATACAAGTCAGGTACTAAAACTCTAAACAGAAATGGCAAAGACTGCCAATAGCGAAGAGATGCTGTCTTTGTTAAATGGCTTTCTAATGAAGTGTGCGAGTTTTATTGTGAATTGTAGATATCAAGAAGGTTGTTAACTGCATCTGAGGACAGAAGAAGTGTCTTTAAATGAATTCTGGAAGAGGAATTAGCCGCAGATAAAAAAACGAGCATAGCTTAACATTCTGGTGTTTTAACATCTACTGCAATTGCAATTTATGGTAGGTCAATGAAAACCTCTTTTAGTTGTTGGCTCATGAAATAATTCAAGCCTGACTGAAATGCTGCACCTTATTTTCTTGAAGTTGTGAAGCGTGAAACGGCAGGAATGTAATGCGAGTTGGTCATGCCGTGGTTTCGCTAAATCTAAAGGGAACTGTGTGACCTTCAGATGAGGATGAGAGACTAAACTAAACCAGAGGAGATCGGTTCGTCATGGTTTTGACCTTAGAATTAAACTTGGATCAAGATGTCATGGTGGGAGGCTAAAAATGGCAGGAGGAGATTAATGGTTGAGCAGAGATGTGTGATGTCAGAACAGTATTGACAATAAAGCCTTCGAGATTTTTGAATAGAAGTGGAAAATACTAATCTGAGGAAAAGGACGGACACCTTTGACCTTGAATATCACAAATCACGCTGAGAAAATCTTCAATATTACACCCTTTTTGGCTGCACACTGCAAAACGATTTGAGGAGATCTGATTTCTGTCTCTTTCTCGGGAGATATTCCATTCCATTCCATTTTCTACCGCTTATCCGAACTACCTCGGATCACGGGGAGCCTGCGCCTATCTCAGGAGTCATCGGGCATCAAGGCAGGATACACCCTGGATGGAGTGCCAACCCATCGCAGGGCACACACACTCACTCATTCACTCACGCACTCACACCCTACGGACAATATTTTCCAGAGATGCCAATCAACCTACCATGCATGTCTTTGGACCAGGGGAGGAAACCGGAGTACCCGGAGGAAACCCCGAGGCACGGGGAGAACATGCAAACTCCACACACACAAGTCGGAAGCGGGAATCGAACCTCCAACCCTGGAGGTGTGAGGCGAACGTGCTAACCACTAAGCCATCTCGGGAGATATATTTGAGAGAATTGAGATCCATGCAAATGTTTGCTCTGCATTTAATTGAATTGTTTTCGAGGTGAATTAATTGAGATATTAAAGGGGTCATATGACACTGCGAAAACAAATATTATCATTTGTTTTAAATGTAATGTGTTTACACGTGATTTAAGGTTAAAAAACGCTGTATTTTCCACATACCATGCATGTTTGTATCTCCTCTCTTCCCCTCCTTTCAGAAACGTGCAGATTTTTTACATCGTTCATCGCTCTGAAATGCGAGGTGTGCTATGATTGGCCAGTTAACCAGTGTGTAGTGATTGGTCGAATACAGCAAGCGTATAACGGAACTGTCCCATATTTGGAATACCTACTCGTTCCACAAATTGCTTCAGGCAGGTCTGAGTGAGCATTCGCTTTTAGATAGAAAGCATCTTTTGTTCCGACACTTAAATTTTTGCCATTTCACGTGTCTAATACATGCATGGGCAGCTTCTAACACACCAAAGACACGGAAAAACACGTATTCGTGCAATATGACCCATTTAAAGAGATCTCATTTGTGAATTTTCTTATGGAATCTGTCTTCCATATCGCACCCCTGTTCTGTAGCACGTTCTACAATAGGAAGAGCTTAACCAAACCCCTGTGAGAGTGAAATGTTGTTTAATCTGCGATTAATCGGCCTTAGTGTGGATATTCATGTCTTCAGTTCCGCTCTGAAATCTGCTCACGCATTACATAACAACCTTTGTTCTGTAAAAACACAACATCTGTTTCCGTAGAAGCAAACACACACACACATATATTATAGGAAATATTTTTAAATCAATAGCATTGAATGTTGGTGACAGACGATTTACATTACGTAAAAATCATTCATCACGATTAGAGCTGAAATTGGATTTTCTTACAAAGACATTGTACATTCACGGCATCAATTGGAAAGCAAAATGCCGGGTAGCTTAAATGCTTAAATGCCAAAGGCTCAATCGTGCACTGCTGGATATCAAGTGAAAGAAGTGATGAAAAGCGTTTGGACGCAATACGTGTGGCCCGAGGAAAATGAGTTTGCACATCGACAGAGAACGTGTCCCATTACTTCTGCTCCAGACACCAGTCATCAGAGTCTGTGTTTGTGTCGAGGGATCTATGGTTCAGTTCGCCCTTTGAAATGAAGACTGTATCTCTTAAAAGTCGGGAGATTAAATCAGTTGTTTTGTGTTCAACCCCTTGGCTTTCAGACGATCCGCCACAGGAAAAAAGTAAACCACTTTCAAGTTATTTTAAATGGGTAACACACTAACATTACATTTAATCAAGCTTTTGATCTTTATAGTCCTGAATGTGTTTTAAAAGTGCAGTGTGTATTTTTTTGGAGGATCTATTGACAGAAATGCAATATAATATACATAACTATGTCTTGCATAATAAAGCATTACGTTTTTATTATATCAGAATAAGCTATAAAAGACAAACTGCTCTACAGAGAGCGTTTTGTTAATACGTTATCTCCTTCAGCAAACAAGCAAACACGTGAAGCCATCTAGTTCTGTGTCAGCCAGTTATTCGAAATGGAGGGGTGGAGTGAGCCGTTGGTTGCAATATACAACATCACCACTAGATGTCGCTAAATTTCAACGGACTTTTAATTGATGTATTAGGCCTATTTGACAATGAATCCAATGACCTGTCAATATAAAATATTGAATTCAATTGAATTTTTGTACAGGTATGTAAAACATAAATTCAAAAACAAAAAGTGTTAAACATAAAAATTACAAAATGAACCTATTTATCAACCGTGTTGCCTATGTGCATTTTTATTTAATTTTCTTAATTAATTTTAAGAGGCAATGCGGTGAAAGACATAAACAACCGAATCTGAATCCGGAATACAGTAGCCGAGTTAATATTTTGCAGTTTACAGGTTATGCTCCATGTAGATTAATTAACATTTGGATGTAAATGTGCTCCCCTCCTCATGCAAATTAAATTTGTCGACAATCCAGTCGATAATAGCTCTCAATGGCCAACTCCCGGTAATCAGTGTACAATTCATGGCACTTATTAAAAGAAAAACTCATTTTGTATCAAGTCTAGAGCTGCAGATCTGTCATAATGTCAGCTGTCGGGATTGAAGCACAACATTAGCCCGCTGTTGAAATGATTCTGTATGTGTTTGTGTGTGTGGTGTGAAACAGGTCTTATGTGATAACATCAATGTGGTGATTGACAGGCGGACTCTCATTGACCGCGGGCCAGTTAGAGTGCGTTTGGACAGCAGCAGCGGCGACAGCTGTGTGGCAATGACGGCCCATAAATATTTGAGAAGAGACTTGATCTCTCAGTGTGGTTCTGGAGTACAGTAATCTCTCTAACTTTACACCCCTGTGTGCATGCAGCCTCAGTGAAGGTGATATTGAAGAATAACTTCTCCTCTGATCATGAAAGGTACACCTGAAAAGTGATGCTATTTTTCTCTGCGTTCGCTGCCACACGGAGCCGTTACATTAAACTCAAGGTCAAAGTGTAGTTGATTTAAAAGGGAGTTACTTAAGAAAGAAAGTATTATTGGTGTTTCATGAAACGCTGGCAGGCTATGTTATTATATATTCTATCGTTGAAAAGTTTAGTCACAACTCATTCTATGTATATTTAACCAAACATTTTAGAATAATACGGTTGAAATGTATCAAAACTGTAGAATAACACATGTTGCTATTAGGATTATGTTGTGACTACAGAAATACACAATAAATTAACTTGATTTTATTTTAGTATCTTCAAAGCCTCCATAAGTATCACGATTTTTACAGTGTTCATTTTCTGTGCGTTGTGTTGAGGTGACTGATGAGACATAACTTCCTAAGAAGCAATTAACGTGCTTGGCCATAAATATTATTAAATATTAAATATTAAACATAAACTACTCCAGCACTTTCCACCCCTGGCAATAAATGCCATCCCAATAAGTTTATTTATGTTTATTTATGCATGTTTACATCAGTATACACCTCAGTCCCAAAAAGATAACTGATACACAATGATACAGCTGAGGTCCGGAGAGAGTGTGACACATTAAAACAACATTCAGAGTTAAGGGGCAAGACTCCTGAGGTAGGTTTTGTGCACATCTTGTTTTACACTTCGTCAATTATAGAGAGCTTAGTGTCTAGACCTCGATATTACATTACTTCATCAAGGCCGATGTTGCAGGAGGACGCATTCTGAGCACTTCACCTCAAAACTCATCAAAGAAACATGTCAGTCAAGACTTTATGGTTTAAACATCAACTGCCTGCTTCTGACTTGTAGGCCAAACAAGTACTTATTTTTTTCTGTGATTATTACTACACTCTTTCGAACAAACCCTGACCATGAGGTTCACACTTGGGTCAGAAAATAATTACCTGGAAACCACATGGACCACCCAAGAGCAAAATACACAGAAATGACCTCGCAACCACACACTGGCAACACTAGCATCATGCTGGTGAGTTTTGCATGGGCAGGTTCCACTTACATTTTCTTCCAAAATGTAAACTTATTTAAAATAATCAAATTAATTTTTAAGGATATGTAAAAGAGATACACTGTAAAAAACATTTGTATTTTTTTAAATTGTAATGTTTTATTTAATATTAAATACTGTTACACTGTATATTTTATTTTTATATACAGTACAATGCAAATTGGCGTTACTGTTTAAAATTTTGTGGTAAATTGGTGTAATTTATAGAATAACCTGGAATTACGTGCAAAAGTCAATTTGATTGTATCTGATTGTATTTTCTGAGTAGTTTCAATCTTTTTAATTACATTTTTATTAATATTTAATTGAATCAAACATTTTAAAGTAGTTAATTTATACATATAGTATTTATATAATATATATATGTTATGCATATACATAAATTATATGAGTATTGTATATAATTTAATTTAATATTACATCTAAAAATATTAAAAGGGAAATAATCAATAAAATTGATCTTTTTTTGTTAAAATCTTTAACCCCCAGACGCACGAATTTAGAGGTGGATCTTGCCTGATGTTTTCCTTTATTACTTGTAATATTTTGTTAGATTTTTGGTATGAATTTTATTTCTCTTCTTACGATATCACAGCAGTTGAAGTCATTGTAACCAGGACAAGTCACACTGTAGTACAAACCCACCCACATCATTCTCAAAGCCATCACATACAGGGGCAGTATCCCTTAAGCGTATAATCCCCCACTGATTCCTGTCGTTGGTCCCTCTATATCTTTCATCCACAGCTGCCTCTCTCTTTCTTTCTTTCTCTCTCCCTCTCCTCCTCTCTTCTCCTGTCTCACTACTGATTTCCTGTCTGCCTCTGATTGGTCCGTGCAAACAGGAGGGGATTAGGGGCCGTCTCTAGTCAGTTGGAAGGGTGACCAAAGAGCGTAGGGGAGAGAGAGTGATGCTGTGTCTTTAAGAGTATTTTTAGGCTGAGAGCTGGTGATGGTCAGTCACGGGGAAAATCAGAGTCAGTGGTGGCAGTACGGTGGCGGCCCGTGAACATGGATGATGGGATGCTACTGTGCTCTGGATTTAATAGCTTTTAAAGGGGATTCACCTACACAGCCTAACTGTTTCAAACAAACTGGACTTGTGTTTATGTATTCAACCTTTGGTTATTGGGACTTCCCTTGGTTAGGTAAGTTGGTTTTTATTGTGTATTTATAAGTATGCTTTTTGATAAAAAAATATTTTCTATATTATATTGTAGAGAACGTTTTTGTCAATACAATAATACTGTTTGTTGAAATAAGGCTTGGCTCGCAATAAAATGAATTATGTCATGATGGATGATGGTAGTATATTGGTCAATGTGAGTTGTATCAAGATATTTCTTCTCTAGTTGGACAACTCTGTTCATCTTTTTCTTCCCCCTTTTTCCTCCCCAGAGCAGATATTTAAATTTAATGAAACTGGCAAACAGTGTGTGATCAAGTTGCAGTATTGCTTACAGCCTGACCCTCTGCTGTACACCACATGCAGAGCATTGTGCGTGCATGTGTGTGTGTGTGTTTATACACATGTGACTACACAAGGACAGGAAACACATTACAACAACCAACCAATCATATCAGCAGGCGTGTTTTAAACATTAAGAATTTTAAATGTTATGATGTACGGATGTGTGTTTGTCTGCTGTTTGTATTTTTGGAACTGGTTCCACTGCCTGATTGCCCATCCATTTATTTATCTGTGTGTGTGTGAGTGATGTGTGTGAGCGACTCCAAAAGAGACAGGAAGAAGGAAAGTGTATTTCAGGACATGGCAAATGTCGTAAGGTTTATGCATGCTTGATAAAGCAACATGTCAGGGCTGGCAGAGCAGTGAAGCTTATCGACAGCAGAAAGGAAAGACATGCTCCTACATCCCCAAACATCACTCAAACCCACACAAACAAAACAAACAGCTTCACTATATATGGACATAAAACAGGCTACAATAAACCAATAAAACCACTGGAGACGGAAGCAGGCCTAACGTTGGTCAATCATAGTAATATATTTTGTGTAATAACCGTTTAACTTTTGATTGAGTTTTGAGGTTTGACTGGCATAAACTATCGCTTACATATCCCTTAAATGTGTTTTTGTATACCAATATTTGGTGCTTTTTCCATGTCCTATCTACAGTTTTGGAAGAGACCTCAAATGTTCTCGGATTTTCCTGGAAACCTGACAGAAATCAGTCAGAGATGTCGATGAAAACTCAAACGTTTCTCATCTAATTCATCCAAGACCAAATTAACAGATGAATGTTTTTATTTAAAAGCTTTCATTTCAACTCCTCTTTATTACGAGAGTGTATGAAGAGTTTGGATGCAAAAGCCACTAAGTGCGCTTTGAAATTTTCTTCTAAAATGTGCGTTTTATCGGCTCCTCTGTTTGGGTTCGATGATTTCACTTCACTTCAATGGCAATGAATATGTTTTCTTTGCCATTCAAGTAAAATAACTTTTAATACAAACAAAGTATATCATTTTAGAAGAAAAATGTCAGTATGTAATTTTCACATCTTAACTCTTCGTATATTACAATGTATATTAGTTAGAAGTGTATAAGACAAAGTTGTCACCTAAATGAAACGTGACTGTCATTCTCTGAGGGTCAACAACCATATAACAACAAAAGAACAAAATCTAAGCAATAACGTTTTTTTCCGGCTCTCCTCCATTGTACTCTAACACTGGCTAGAAATATGAAATTCAATCTGTGCCCACACGGACACACACCCACCACCCACTCGCAGACACACACAGACAATTGGTATGAGAGGGAGACTGATTCCCTCTCTCTAGTGTTTACACTTCCCCACGCATGACGCAACACGAAATCAGCAGCAGAAGCACACACGCACACGGCCCTCCCCCAACACATGACGCGCAGGCCAAGTGGGAGAGTGAAGCGTGGGGGACTGAAGCCGAGCACGACTCGCTCACATACTCATCATACACACAGGAACTGACTCTGGGGAAACGTGACTCTTATTCTCTGTGCTTTACTTGCATAATTGAGATATGGTGAATTCCTGTTTTCTGTCACATTACTGCCAATTTTTTTTAACACCGCATATGTTTCCAGACGACCTGTTATTCTGCTCTATCTCTACTCTCATCGTCCCACATTTTCATTCGGTTTTATATTATTTGAAGTGTTGAATGGTCACAACACAGAGGACACATTTATTATTATAATGATGCTCTTTCATAGCTAAGGAGATTTGATCGGGTCTCGGTTGTGTTTTATTTTTCTTAGTATCAACTTCTTAGATGTTTCTCCTAAAATTTTTTGGGAGGAATAAAAATAGGAAGAAATGAGACCATGATTTAAAGACATTAAGAGTATTGGAGGTGTAAAAGTAACGTACATTGTTTAAATAAAATAATCTAGATTTGATGAGAAATGTTTATATTTAGTGAGTTCATATTGAAACCTTCACAAATATTGCATTTGGACAGCAGACTTGGCAAATCTGAGCATGAATTGTGACATTGTTGAGATCTCTTCTGAAACTCTAATGGATCTTTTTGTGGATCTTTCTTAAGAGAAATATCTGAGATACAGGAGACTTAAGCAAAGGTTTCCATTTGTTCTCTGTTTTATCTCATTGATGTCTATTGGGAATAATTGAAATATTAAAGACATCTCATCATGAGTTTTCTCATGGGAAACCATCAACTGCAAAGCCAACGAAAAAAACTCAAATTAAACTAAAGGAACAACTTCAAATAAAGAAATGGAAATGAATATTCTGTCATCATCTATTTCGTAAAAATGATTGTTTCCAAAATTCTTTTCCATACAATGAAACCATGAGGGTGATTTCATTTTTCACGTGAACAATCATTCAATGTCGAATCTCTGAACATGGGCTGCCAACATGGTTTCCAAACATGCTGACTTTGCTAATGTAGACCTTTCTCCCATTTATTGACAATGCACATTATAGTGAAGACATGTAAGATTTTTCCATAAACCTTTAGACATTGCTCAAAATGATGGAGAGCGTCTTCTAAAGTGATGAGAATTCATTTGCATTGGAAAGAAGTAAATGGCAGGTATGACTTGGCTTTAATCCCAAGAGAAATATTGCTTCTGCAATCTGTGGTGTTGCTAGTTCTAGTTGGCAGATTGTTTGGACTGCTGTTGTTCAGCGCATTGTAGGCTTTCTTATAGAATACTCACCTGGACCACATGCCAAATGCTTCTGATGGATGTGTTCTCAATCCATTTTGGCTCACAGTCTGTCTTCGGCCCGAGCGGCTCTCGGCTAGCAGCTAATCTAAAGAAATGTCTGGAGAAAAACAAAAACAAGGGTACAAGTTTGACTCCGCGTGAATGCAGATGTTAAACAAAAAATTAGCATTTTGGGCTTTTGATAAATGTCCACTTTGGAACTGCAAACTTGGCATTATATAAACCGGCTCATTTGCTTAACAAAATGTTTTAAATTAAAAGCTTTAACAAGCTCCAGGGCTAACAGCTAACAAGTGTCACTCAGAAAAAAATGATGATGTTTATTTATAAAGTAACCAATCGTCTTCTAAAGGTTAGATTGCATGTACTGTCTAAGACACTAAGTGAAAAAGGGGATCTCTTTTATTGGCTGTTTATTGAAATATCTGAAGTCTTGATTCTGTTGAGAGCTAGATTCGAAAGAGAAATCGGCCAGTAGGACTCAGGTAATGGTGCTGGGCATAGCAGCACTGATGGTCTTTTATGGATTGACCATTAGCAATGTGGAGCACATTAGATCCTCTCAGGACCATATCTGACTCCTGCCAGTCTAAACCTATAATCCAGATGGAGAACTAAGTTTATGATGCTGCATGTGAGCAAGGCATGCTTATAAAAAATGACACACACTGAAGAAAATAAATGTCCAAGCAATGTTTGCTGTGAATTTATGGATAAACTGATTGAAGCGAATGCTACAGGCTCTGTATTTTTGGCTGCAGCTGACCTTGTGAATTCATAAACACTCGGCATGTTGTAACAGCATGCCTTTGTGGAAAACAGTGGGGTACATAACTCAGAGCCATCTAGATCATTGTTTTTTTACATTAAAATTATATTTTATTTTTGATTTCATGAGATTTTTTTGTAGGCTATATTAATTGTTTTGTATATATTAGTATTTGGTATGTATCTGCTATTGGCAGATCTTTCAGGAGCATCTGAAAATGTCCCTAAAGAAATGATAGTCCTGTTTTGGCAGATTGAACATCATTTGTGTTACCATAGTTTTGCAAAAAAATACCATGATTAAATTAAAAGAAAATGGTAGGGTCTACATTGTGGTTTATTTTCTCAAATAAATAAACATTAGACTTGTGATCCATCTCTGTAGGCTATGCGAAAGACATTCGAGTAATTCAATTACATTTTGAATTGATGCAACGCAGCAAAATAGATAAATGAAATAAAAGACAATAAGATGTTTAAACACATGGTATCATATATTAAAAAACATTGCTTTGCCCTACCATATAGATGAACCATAGTATAAAACCTAAACCGATTATAAACAAAGAGTTTGTCATTGATCGATTTTGTCGCTTTAAATACAATTTTCGTGAAGGGATATGTGCTGATCACCTGTCTTGTGCCGCGCATGCGCAGAATTGCGCAGAGGGAAGAATTGCGAGAGTGGGTATGCCCTCGGATCCTCGTAACCTCCATCCCAGACGCCGACAAAACGATCACCGTGAAACACAGCAAAAATGGGAAAATAAACGAAAATGCTCGCACGCCGTAAGGTAGGACACTGTTTGCGCTTGTCATCTTGGCGTTTTGGTTGAAAAATTCGTGTTTTGTCATGTGATCGTAGTGGCAGGTTTGTTGAAAGATTATTTGCTTGGCGTCCGTGGTAGTACAGAAATACTTCTGGTGTGCTTTGGGATACATGCACTCAGCTTCAGGTTTTTGTTTGACTGCATGGCAGGATGCGGTTGTTGTGATCAGGATGGGGAAATCCTCCGACAGTGTTTGATCAAGGGCAGTAAGGGAACCACCACGCTGTCCTATTGATTTGTGCCTATCATTTATGCCATTTGCTATTTTATGTCCCGTTCACATTGATGTTATGTAGACTATGATCACTGCAGATCGTGACTCTCTGAGATTGATCACCTTCCATCTACAACCGAGAGGTTATAAATACTCCTATCAAGCACCCATAGCCTACTAGGACACGGCGTGTTCGCGAGATCCATTCAGACATGACATAATGTATTCTTGATCAAGAAAAGCCTTTACTTAGTGTGTATTGGGTCTGTTTGAGATTAAGCTTTCACCATTATAGTATAAAAAGGCGATTTACACATCCAATAGTTTCGGTTTTATTCTGATAGATTGTGTGGCAGTGTTGGTTTTGGAAGAGTGGAGGCGGAAACAAACTTATATCTTTATTTTCGCAAAATTCTCTCAATTCATATGTGCATTTATTTATAAAGAGAATATGTCGACGGCATTAATGTGAATATTTCAGTATATAGATCACGTTTCAGGCACACCGCGTGATATGATAATGAGCTCGTGCTCGATGTTTTGAGAGGGTGCGTTGAACTGCATCAAAATCGTCCGTTTAGGAATGAACATACACGGAAACCCCACGGAGTCGTTTGAGTGTCACATCATAAATGTCACGCATAGAGTTACTGCCGTGAATGGCGTGGCGTGTTGGGTTTCACGCTGAAAGGGAGACGTGAAGCGTAAGCCTTGCGTAAGGAGCTGTCCAGTGCTGAAAAAACTCGGTCGCTTATGAGGTGGAATGTGTAGGAACGATTGCGCAATTGTTGCGGATTCCATGCACACGAATTATCAGAATGTAGAGAATCATATAGTGTGTTGTAGTCGGATGAATCATTTTTACTTGTTCATGCTTCAATATGTGAGCTTCATACACACGTAGATGTACAACAGGTGTAGGAAACTTGTCATTGTGATTTGCAATATAATTGTGCGTGTGTCTACTTTTAGCCATTTATCAGATGCTTTTTATCTCAAGTGACCCTCAACATTGATGAAAACAATAAAGCGATTCATCTTACATGTATTTGTGGGTGTGTGAGGAAATTTCAATTGCTCTGGTCAATTTCAAATGACTGGTCACCATTTCACCATTATAATAAATTTTATTTTTTATCATTCCTATTTAACAAATTTTTGCATTTGGCGTGGTTTTATTGAGAACAGGGGCCATTCAATAAAAGCTGAATATTCTAAAAAAAAAATTAGTGTAACCAAATGGATGTTTATGGTGTATGGTGCTTTGAGATCAACGTTTTAAACTAATGGGATTTTTTTATATGGGTTGGTGTAGAGTTGTTTTGCTGTAGTAGGCTTCCGAACACAACATTTTTCGAGTATGTGTGGAAATATTCTACGATCATAAAACATTAGAGTTTTTTTGTATCATATGTGTATTTTATTTCTTTATTTTTGGACAACAAATACTGCCATGTATATTTTTGCAATTGATTTTGGATGAAAACCCATGATCATTGTCAGCAATAATATCTCCTCTTATCTTTGTTCATGTTTTGTGTGTTATTTTTAAGGGACACTGGAGGTAGATGTGAGGGATAACTGCAGCTGGTGAGAGAAGTCCTCCACCGGGCTCCCCCAACCCTCTCCTACACCTTCAGAGCCCCTATCCTTACATCCAACATGTTCTCCTCTAACTTTCTAAGCGGAGGAAATCCTCTAAGTGCGATGTCCTCTGCTGTGAACAAGTTCAGTCTTTTTGGGGATGAGACAAGTGAGGAAAAGCAACAGCAGCAGCCTCCAGGTCCTTCAAAGCCGAAGGATTCTCAACAGCAGGGAAATAGCCAACCAAGTGGACAACAGGCATCAGGTGTGGGTAGGGGTAGCCAAGGAGCTGAACGTGGTGGAGCTCAACCACAAGGACCTGGACGGGGAGGACCTGTCCAGCAGGGAGGTGGTAGAGGTGGTGTTTCGCAGCAAGGAGCTGGTAGGGGTGGGATGCAACAGGGTGTAGGCAGGGGTGGATCTCCACAACAAGGACAAAGAAGGCCTGGGGCAGGTGCAGCTGGGTCAGGGTCTTCTCCATCAGAGGCGGGTAAATCTGAGCCTCGGTTGAAAGGTGACCTGGGGTGAAATCCCTGTGTCCAGTCTGTAAAAATACAGAAATAAATCTCAAGTCCAAGGATTCTCCCAACCATAACACTTGCACACAGTGTCAATCAGTGGTCTGCAATATGTGTGGGTTCAGTCCTCCAGATGCTAGTGTGAGTAAAAATGTTTTTTATCCCAGTATCTAATTGATTGTATACACAGTGGTGGAAAGAGCTAAGAATCACTGTATGGAATTTTTATATTTTTAAACAATCCTCTGCAAAAAATACATACAAGCAATTTAAGTCTTGTTTTCTAAAATATTAAAAAAAAATGGACATTTATTTACTTGATAAGAAAATGTATATTTAGTTGTGTTTCTTTTTAGAAAAAAATTAAGATTTAAAGAATATAAGATAAAAACTAGCAAAAATAAATCTGCCATCGGGATAAGAAAAATAACCTTTTTTAAAGTACTTAATTAAAATATATTTTTCATACCCAGTGCCCAAATTCTTATTTGTTTTAAACATAAACTTACTTAATTCTTATATTTTTGTTAACAAAACAAGACTAATTATCTTAGATGCTGAAAATTGGGTTTTGAGGCATTTTCATGAATAAATGATGAATGGAACTCTGCCCCCCTTGAAAATCGCTGCCTGGACTCCGTCCCCATGCGTTTCAAGCATTTATTTTTAAGTGCATAACTTCAGTTTCCTTGTTTCTTTTCCTTGCAACAAATCAAATAGTATATTTAATTTGTAACCATTTTCTAAAGTGGTCAGGGGAGGATGTCTATGAATATCTGCCAGGTGCCAAATGCAAGCTGAAAAAAACAAAACAAAAAAATAAAGTAATTTGCTAATTGACTGGCAAATTTACAGCAGCTGCATACACAGTACTACACAGTACATGAAATTCATCGTGTGATTGAATTCTTTGTAGTTACAGGAAGGAAAATCCACATACAGTACATATCAACCATGTTATTTATATACAGAAGTTACACTGTCATTAAGAAACAAATCTTTTGTACAGTTTTTTTTGTTGGCCTTCTTATCTCATCTGTAGAATCACAGAAAGTATGTAGATCTGCATGTGGAGATCTGATTGAAATTACTTATATTGACCTTCATTTTACCATTAAGGTTAAAACAGTTGTCTAATGCAATTTATCTATCATCCATGCACCCAGGTTAAGGAGTGGCTTTGCCTGAATTGCCAGATGCAGAGGGCTCTGGGAGGGGTGGACAGTAGTGGACCTCCCATGCAAAAAGCCCAGCCACAACCCAAAGGCCCAATACCATCACAGAACCCAGGAATGCACAGTGTATCCCCCGCAAAGAAAGACACTTCACAACAAATCAAGCAGACACCCCCATTTGCCAGCCAGCCAAGCAAAGCAACAGAGGGTCAGAAAACATTAAGCCAACCCAGCCCCAGTAGAGCAAATACTAACATTGCTGCTCATCAGTCAGAACAAAAACCACAAGAGAAAATGAAAGGTGCTTCAACTCCCGCCAAAATTGAACCCCCATCAAAGACTGAAGCCCCTAAAGAAGATTCTGGGTTCTTTGGTTTGGGATTTGGTGGGGCGCGATCACGCTCTTCTTCTCCGCAACCCGGTGGCTCATCTGTTTCTGGAAAGGTCATGGGGTTCGGTTCGTCATTCCTAAGCTCGGCATCCAATTTGATTTCCTCAGTGCAGGATGAGCACTCAACAACACCACCAACTTCTCGAAAGGGTTCTTCTGTTTCTCAATCCTCTGCCAAGATGACCACACCTCCTCCGTTGCGAAAAGAGTCAGAGACATCCAAGGACTCTCCCAATCTTCACAAACCACAAACACGGGATGATACAATGCTACAGAAAGATGCTGAGAAAGCTAAAACAACCGTAATGCAGACAAAAAGTGCACCTAATGTTGATCAAAGCCTAAAAGTTCCTCCCAAAGCCTGTCCACTCTGCAAGGCAAGCCTGAAAAAAGATCCACCCAACTATAGTATCTGCACTGAATGCAAGACCATCGTGTGCAACCAGTGTGGATTTAATCCTGTGCCTCATCAAACAGAGGTAGGAAACAGATATATTCATTTTCTTGCAATAGCTTCACATTATGGCTTGTGCAATGAACTGTAGGCAGAATTTGTCAAGTGCAATTTCAAAGGACATGTTCTTGGTCATTTTGTTTTAAAAGATGGATGTAGTTCTGGTATTGCTTTGGTTTGTGTTGAGTCAGTGTTTTGGAGAGCAGGCTGAAAATGTCTGTAAGAGAAACACAATGTGCCTTGATTCTCATTTGCCTCAGACAATTCCCTGCCTAAATTTAAAATAAAAAGTAATAATTTCTTCACTTTAAATGTAAAAAGAAAATCTGATGGTCATTTATTAAAGCTTTGTGTGATTTGCACATATAACCTATTTCATGTTCTGTGACCCTTGGGGTAATATAGAATGGTCCATGTAGGTCAAACGCTGTTGTTAGATGCCAGTCTATTGTGCATGGCAGATTTAAATTCAATGTGCTCCTCTAAGCCATATGCCAGGCCCAGCAGTCAAAGAGTTAGGTTCCTTTCATGATGTTATCAAATTGCCTGTAGTGTTGACTGTTGTTTATGATTTTGTTTTTGTACAATAATATTTTTACAATTTGCAATATATGAGGAAAATACTTTTACACTAGATATAGAATTATCAAGGTACATTATATTGCATATATACTGTATATAGGGCCCTAAGAAGTATATATTCACTTATAAACTATTTAAAAAAATACATACAGTAAATAATTTAAACCATACAGGAAAAAAAGGTAAAAAATAGGGTATAATATGCAACTAAATTACTAAACCAGTATCTTACCAGTACATTTTCTGGTTTTTATTTTTTAGGTCTAAATTTCAGTACTATTGTTTAATAAGTAAGTATTTTTTTATAATAATGCATTTTTTTTTACTAGCACATTTACTTCAGTTTACTAAAGTTAAACCATTTAAAAAAACAAGGGGGGTGGTGTGTTTAAATGTGTGTGTGTGTGTTATAAAAGTTAACCAGACTTTTATTTTGACGGGTCGCCGGAAAGGGTTTTCGACAGTAGCGTTTCTCAAATGAAACATAAAAAATGAAATGCAGTTCATGTGTGGTCACGTCCTTGTTTATTGAGATACGGATGCGGGAAGCTCCACGAGAAATATGCATGCAGTATGCAACCCCCATCACTCTTTCACTCATAAAACAAACAGATTACATATGTAAACTGCATCTGAATATTTCTAACGTTATTCAACGCACAATTAGAATTTTGTAAGCTGTTCAGCGCTACTTTCTGGTTAAGAAATTATACATTTTCCAAATTACTGGCCATTCTGCCAGCAAATTCCATAATTCAGTCTGCATTTTCCACATCGAGGAAATCATTGGGACTTATGTATATTGTATTAACATTTTGAGATGTCCCAGGCATATTGCGACATGTGTTTTGCCAGTTTGCCATGAGTAGCCTTTAGTGCTGATGATATGGCATTCAAATTAAGAGTGTTCAGTTATCTATTGCAAAGTTACAAAGTTACTAATAAGTTACAAATTCTGTGTCTACAAGTATAGATTTCACAAAGTAATGTCATGTTTGTGTTTCTTGAGTTTCTTTAGTATCGCATTGTACCTACAGTAATTTGTAGTTTAATTGAATATCATAGTCTAGACCAGAAAGGTGTCTTGCCCTTCACCCTTCAATGTATCTGTTGTCGTATTTTTTGTCCCCAAGAGAGCCCTTAACACCTCTACTGTCATCATCTAAGTGTACTGACCTGCCCCTTAAACGACCATTTCCTTTTAAGATGTGTTTAGCACAAAGCACATGGTACACAGATATTGTTTCTGGAGAGTCCAAGGCTATTGAGTCACATGATTTGGCTGTGATGAAAACATGATGTGTAGAGGATAAGTGAGTAGCCCTCGGAGATAACATCTAAGGCATTTCCCGGAGAGTTCAAAAGCATAGAGATAAGGTGTATATTACATTGGCATCTGCTACTCTATTGTGCTCAATGTCAAGTGCTGGTTGTTGAGATGATAGTGTAAAATGATTTCGCTAATATGGAGGTCAGCTTCATCCATGACATGTTTTGGTGTTTAAAAATGCAAACATATGACTCACTTTTAGTGTGGAAAATAAGAGGTGTATATTATTGGTCCATCCTAAAATTATTTGGTCTCCCAGATTTGCTTAAGTTTAGCTATACAGTGCCACTTGCTTTCTTCAGAGACAAAACACTTTGAGTCTTGTAAGGAATTAAACGTCTTGTAGACACCTGGTAGCAAAATTGATCAGCACAAAAATACATTTTAAGTAAATGCAGTTGTATTCTTTTCCTAAACTATTGTGATTCATTTCATTGACAATGTTATAGTTATTACGACATAGTCATACTCAACTGATACCATTAGATTAGAGATAGTGAAATGTTGACACTATGATTCATTTTATAAAATGAATTTCTAAATTTTGCAAAAATTTAGGAGCCCTCAAGAAATACACTAAATGAGATTAGATGAGACAAGTTTAATATGAAAATGTTTAAAAAAAATTGAAAAGGTATTAAGATATCTGCTTATTATTTAGAGGTGAAGTATGTTAGTGGATTTTAGTATGTTACGTTTGTTCTCCTGTCCCAGCTTGATATGTAAAGAGGTAAGCCATTGATTGATTATACTGGGACATTGTGGTGCTATCTAATTTAATTTGACTTCACATTTGAATGTGTACTAGTACTTCAATAGGGATATTTTAATGACTGTGTTTAAAATTGAAATTACCAATAGCTGTAATGTTTTCACAGGCAAAAGAGTGGCTTTGCTTAAACTGTCAGACACAGAGAGCCCTGAAAGGAATGGAGTCCTCAGGCCAGCCCGTTATGAAGTCCCCAAAACAGCCCCAAAAATCTGTAAAAATGGATTCTACACTTGGTTCTGTAGCGAAGCAACAGCCTGCCACTCAACCAGCTTCTCAGAAAATTGAAACTAGTTCAACAGAAGCAAAACAACATCCCACACCGAAGCCCTTTCTGCAGCAGAAAGAAAAACATAACCCTGGTCCTCCAGTGTCTAAATTGCCACCACAGACTGAGCCACAGCAAGAACAAGGATTTTTTGGGTTTGGTTTTAGTGGTGCTCGATCACGATCACCATCCCCACAGTCTGGTGTTTCTGCAGTGTCAGGAAAGGTTTTAGGATTTGGGTCCTCCTTCCTGAGCTCGGCCTCAAATCTGATTTCATCAGCCGTTGAAGATGAATCTACAAAACTGTCAACTTCTCAAAATACCCTCACGACCACCACCACTCCCCCAACATCTGGTAAAGGTTCCACAACATCTCACGGCGCTGCTATGACAGCAACTGCAGAAAAAGCAAATCCATTATCCGGTCAAAAAAACAATAAAACTGAGCCAAATGCTGACCAAAAGAACAAAGCACTGTTATCTCAGGCAAAACAAGCTGAACCTTCTTCACAGATGCCAAAAGCAGACAAACGCACTAAGCCTCTACCCAAATCTTGCCCACTCTGCAAGGTAGAAATCAAAATGGACCCTGTCAACTACAGCACATGCACTGAATGCAAGAACATTGTGTGCAACCTCTGTGGATTCAACCCCCCACCACACCAAACAAAGGTAAAATGAATTTTAATTGCACATTTGCAAAAGTTACCTCCTGAAAGGTTTTGCATGATTTGATTAGCTGCTGTTTTTTTGTAAATATAAGAATATAAGTGAGCGATCGCAGTTTTGTGATCACCATTTTTTTCTGATTTTAGGTGAAGGAGTGGCTTTGTCTGAACTGTCAGACTCAGAGAGCTCTCAGAGGAATGGAGCCACCGGGTCCCCCAAAAATGGAGATGACTGGACAGCCAAACAATGTCCCAGCTACTCAACCACTCAGTTCACCCTCAGTCCAAAAGAAAGAGGCTTCTGATTTGAACAAGGCAGGCAAGAAAATTGATCCTCCTCAGAGATTACAAGAGCAACAAACCAAGGCCCCAAATGGCTCCGTACCAATCCAAAAAGTTCAGCGGCAAGAAAATGAAGCCAAATCTGAAGCCCCTGGCAAGTCACTCGAAGAAGAATCTGGATTATTTGGTTTCAGGGCTAGATCAAGGTCTCCATCTCATCAGCCTGCAGTGTCTGCTGTGTCTGGGAAGGGTTTGGGCTTTGGCTCCTCTTTTCTCAGTTCAGCATCTAATTTTATATCATCTGCTGTGCAGGATGATACCTCAAATACTGAACCAACATCTCGCAAGGGGTCTACAGTTTCAAATTCAAATAAGACCACACCAACACCGCCTATGTCTCGTAAAGGATCAGCAGCACCGCAAGACTCAAAAACTCACCAAGATACAACAGTTTCTCAAAACTCACAGAAAAACAAAACATCACCTAGGTCTGAGAGCTCTGCTGTTCCTCAGACCACAAACACATCAGTTAAGGCTTTGGCTACATCTGCTGAAAACACCGGGGATGCGAAACAACCTAGTTCACAGAAACAAGAGAAAGGGTTAAGTGAGTTACCAAAGCTAACAAATACACCATCTTTGCAAGCAAAAACAGACCAAGCATTACTTTCAACAAATGACAAATCTCCCATGCCTATTCCCAAAACTTGTCCACTTTGCAAGGCAAATATTAGCAGGGATCCTCCAAACTTTAGCACCTGCACAGACTGCAAAAATACTGTGTGTAACCTTTGTGGATTTAAACCCATGCCTCATCAAAAAGAGGTAAGAGACTATTTCGTACCCCTTTTCATTGTAAATAGAAAAAACTTGCATTTGTTTTTGGGAAGGATATTTGCGGTAATATTTTTTTTTCTTTTTTGGCCATACAGGTGAAGGAATGGCTATGTTTGAATTGTCAGATAAAAAGAGCTCATGTACCTCCAAGCCGTACCCCCCAGGTACAGGCTAATGCAGGCTCACAACCAGACAGAAAACCTCCAGTTCAACAAGCAGTAGGTACAACTAAGAATCAAACAACAACAGTGGGAAAACCAACTTCTACTTCAGCGGCACAGAAGTCTCAGATGGAAAAAACACTTCCACAGCAAGACACTTCAAAGCAGTTGCCAAAAGATCCCAGAACCTCAGAGAAATCTGCATCAAAAGCAGAGCCTTCAAAAGAAGAATCTGGTTTCTTCGGCTTTGGTTTCGGCGGTGCTCGGTCTCGATCTTCTTCTCCTCAACCTGCTGTTTCTGACAAGGTTCTAGGCTTTGGTTCTTCCTTCCTAAGCTCAGCATCTAATCTCATATCCTCAGTAGTTCAGGATGAATCCTCCACAACACCACCAACACCTCGTAAGGGTTCAACAGTTTCCCAGACATCTGTGAAGTCTGCAACGCTGCCCTCATCCCGTAAAGGTTCGTCGGTTTCACAGACACCTCCCAAAACACCTGCCGAACTATCAACCGACACTTCCCGAAAAGGGTCTGCAGCATTCCAGGATTTAACAAAATTGCCCCAGGCTACAGAAGATAAATCACTTACTCATAAGAAAATGGAAGACAAGCCATCTGCACAAGTGGATTCACCACCATCACAGCCGAGAGCAACTGATGAGTCATCAAAGACCCCAAAAGAATGCCCACTTTGCAAGGTGGAGCTCAAGAAAAATCCTCCTAATTTTAACACCTGCACTGCATGCAAGAAGATTGTGTGTAATCTCTGTGGCTTCAATCCTAATCCTAATAAGATTAAGGTAAGAGAATTCTTGTTTCATAAACAAAATTGTTGCATAGCAATTGTAGTAATATTGCTACTTTTTTAAAGTTGTATTATCCATTTTGCATTTGCAAACTTGTTGTCAAAACCCAGAGTTTAAGAAAATCCTTTACAAAAACCGTTGTACCAGAGCTTTGTTAAATCTTTTGCAGGCAAAAGAGTGGCTTTGCTTGACCTGTCAGATGCAACGAGCATCCATGTCTTCCCATGCAGAGCCTCAAGAACAAGCTATGAAATTAGCACCAGTGCCCAAAAAAGAGACGACTCAAGAGTCACTACAAAAGAAACAAAATCCAATGGATGCCACCAACACTGCTGTAGGGAAAAAGGAACACGTTGGCAGTCCAACAAAACAGCCCAATCAACCTAAAACGTCAGAGCAGGAGAAATCTGACAGGCCACTAGAAAAGCAACCAGAACCACCATCAAAAGCTCAAATCCATCAAGTGGAGTCTGGAATTTTTGGTTTTGGCTTTGGTGGGGCTCGATCCAGATCTCCATCACCTCAACCTACTGCGTCTGCCGTTTCTGGAAAAGTTTTAGGGTTTGGTTCCTCCTTCCTTAGCTCAGCCTCTAATCTAATATCATCAGCGGTTCATGAGCCTTCTACCACCCCACCAGCCTCCCGTAAAGGTTCATCGGTTTCGGAGACCACATCTCCTGCGGGCTCCCGTAAAGGCTCTGTAATGTCAGAGTCATCATTCAAAATTACCACAACACCGCCTAGTTTGCGGAAAGGTTCTGAGGCCATGCAGGATTCTCAAAAAGCTCAATCTACTAAAGACACTAAACCTTCAATTCCACATAAAGAAGATGAAAAGAAACAAGAGAAGAACCTGTTAATTCAGCAAGCTAGAGAGTCATCAAATAATGTCAAGGACGATAAATTAGTGACACAAAAGGATTTGTCTAGACCTATTCCTAAAATATGTCCACTCTGCAAGGTAGAACTCAAAAAAGATCAATACAACAGCTGCTCTGAATGCAAAAATACTGTATGTAACTTGTGTGGGTTCAACCCAGCACCACATGAATATGAGGTGAGATCTTTTTTTTTTCAAAGTTGATTTTACTGTATTTGCTTTTTTAATTGGTTTGCTGAAATGTTTTGGTAATAATGTTTTTTTCTGAGATCTGTTTATATTTCATTTTGAAGAGTTTAAGTTAAAACATTAAAAGTTAATATCATATGAACAGTCCAGTCTTAATACACGCAGAAATTAAATTCCTTATTTTTTACCCTAATCCCCAGGGAAAATGGCTTTGTTTGAACTGTCAAATGCAGAAAGCTCCAGAACCTACCCCTGTTCAGCCAAGACCATCTGCAAAAGATGTTGCTCCACCTAAAAAGGATACTCCAACTCCAGACACCTCACAGAAAAATCCAGCAGCTGCTACTCAAAGGAAACCAGTGGTAGAGGAGGGAAAAGACAAAAAGCAAACTTTAGGAGAAACAAAACAACCTACTCAAAAGGAAACACCTCAACCTCCTATGGCACAGATTCCAACAGAATTAAAAAAATCAGAGCCACAAGACAAAACTGGTTACTTTGGGTTTGGTTTTGTTGGAGCTAGATCCCGATCACCGTCTCCTCAACCTGCTGCCTCTGCTGTTTCAGGGAAGGTTCTAGGATTTGGTTCCTCCATCATAAACTCGGCATCCAATATAATCTCATCAGCTATTCAAGATGAAACGGCTGCAACACCATCTAGTTCTCGCAAGGCTTCGGTCGTTTCTCAAATTTCTGATAAGACACCACCAACTTCTCGTAAAGGTTCAGCAGTCTCACATACATCTGTCAAAACTCCTCCAATCTCACATAAAGAATCTGAGGCTGTTCTAAACTCTGAAGGCATTAAAAATGTAGGTGGGACAAAAACTAAATTAGCAGAAAAACAAGAAAGCGCTGTTGAAAGGCAAGTCAAACAAAGTTCAACAGATCAATTCCCTAAAAAAGCAGCTCCCCAACAAGAACAAGAAAAGCAAGATGGAGCTGCTCCTTACTCCTCTAAACCCCCTGAAGAGTCTGGCTTCTTTGGCTTTGGCAAATCGCAGTCTCCATTACATCAACCTACTGCGTCTGGCGTTTCTGGAAAAGTTTTAGGATTTGGGTCCTCCTTTCTTAGCTCAGCCAGTAATCTGATCTCATCAGCTCTGGATGAAACTACTACATCACCACCTACTTCTCGCAAAGGTTCCACATCCTCCCAGTTATCTAATAAAACCACCACCCCACCTTCTTCTCGCAAAGGCTCGTCTGTTTCCCAGACTTCAGACAAAATCACTGCTCCACCTTCCTCACAAAAAGAATCTATCAAGACCAGCACACTTCTTTCTTCTCAAAAGGGACCTGAAGATTTGAAGACTTCTTCTAAAACACAGCTTTCAGATGACAAAAAGGTACATCCTGCAAATATACAAGAACAGATAAAAACAGATGAGAAGAAATCTGATGTCCGTCCAGCTCAAACCACCTCTACCCCGGTTATTAAATATGTACCGCCTAAAACAACAAAGACAGAGTCGACTAAAATACTTCCCAAAACCTGCCCTCTCTGTATGGTCGATTTAAAGCTGGACCCTCCCAACTACGATACATGTACCGAGTGCAAAAAAACTGTTTGTACGCTGTGTGGCTTTAACCCAATGCCCAATGAGACAGAGGTAAGCAGCCTTTTTGCCTTAAAATGCTTTATGAATGATGTTGCATGTGTGCTGTACTTTATTTCAAACTATTTTAAACACTTTTTCTAGTTGTTTGTTTATAATTTTACAAGCAGTTTTAATGACTTTATGATTATTTGTTAGACCATTGAAGTGAACTTGAAGAAGGTTTTGAGAATTGAGGAATGACTTTTTGAACGATACATTTGAATGATCTCATAAACATTTTTATTCATTTTAGCATAAAAAGTTAGCCCAAATTTGCTAGCATTAACTGTGTATTTCTGAAGGTTTTCTCTTATATTATGAATTCTTTCCCTTCAAATAAAATAAACACAGTACTAGAACATATGCTTCAATTATTTAACGTTGCACAGTTATCTACTGTAAACTTATTTTTGTAATGGTCTTTCAGATAAAGCAGTGGCTATGTTTGAGTTGCCAGATGCAAAGAGCTCAGGTTGAAGCAAACAAAGTACCTCCACCACCATCACCGCTAAAGAAAGAGACACTTCCTGTTTCTCAGCAGAAGCCAGTGGGCTCAACAGATGCCACAGAAAAACAGCAGATGCTTAAAGCGGGTGCGACACTAGGGTCTAAACCACCAAGTTCAGTTCCATCAACACAGAAGACCCATCAACAACAGGATCATAATGCGTCTGAAAAATATACCACTCCATCGAAGACGGGGTCTGCAAAAGAACAGGCTGGCTTCTTTGGATTTGGACGCTCAAGGTCACCATCCCCACAACCTGCTGTTTCTGGAAAGGTTAAAGGCTTTGGGTCTTCTCTTCTGAATTCAGCATCTAATCTCCTCTCCACCGCTGTGCAAGATGAATCCTCCACATCGTTACAAGCCACTCAGGAGGTGTCAGCAGCTTCTCAAACTTATGTGAAGACAACCTTAACACCAGCTATTTCTGAAAAAGGATCTGCAAATGTGCCACCTATACATGGTGCAAATTCTGAAAAAGAGGAAGGGAAAGAAAACAAAGCGGAGAAGAAAATGACAGTTCGGGGAAATGTTATAACAAAAGAGGGTGAACAGAAATCAGAGCTTCCAAAAGCATGTCCGCTTTGTAAGGCAGAATTAACAAAGAATTCATCAGATTATAACACCTGTACTTCTTGCAAGAGCATTGTGTGTATTCTTTGTGGATTCAACCCAGTGCCACATCAGACTGAGGTGAGAAATTTGTGCAAGACTTACTCAAGTTTTTTATAGTTGTGTGATGTATCATGCCTTTTGGTTGTCTTTGTCAAAGCTAAATTAAATGGTTTGTCTCAATCTACATTTCTTGACTACATTTCAAAAAGAGAATCTTTAATGTCAGCAAACCATCTATACAAATCTATACCATCTACTAATACAAACATAGTTTTTTATGTTTTTACGGATATTGTTGATAACCAATCTTATCACCCTGCAGGCAAAGGAGTGGTTGTGTTTGAACTGCCAGATGCAAAGAGCTCCTGAACCTTCACAGGCCAGAACCCAGGCTACCAAAAAACCTTTACTTACATTACCACAAAAACAAACAACTCCAATTCCCATTTCTTCACAGAGTAAGCCTAGCGTTCTAGCAGAGGATCAGAATCTGGCTGTCTCTGGAAAACAGGAAAGCAAATCCAATGTGGCAGATTCCAAAAAATCTGCCATTAAAAAATCAGTGGCCCAAAATATTGAAAGTGATGTCTCAGCTGCCAAATCTGATCAACCACCTCAACCCAAACCTCCTAAAGAGGATTCCGACTTTTTTAGCTTTGGTTTTGGCAGTTCTCGTTCAAGATCACCATCCCCTCAACCCACCGTGTCTGCCGTTTCTGGGAAGGTTCTGGGTTTTAGCTCCTCTTTCCTTAGCTCAGCATCTAATCTAATAAACTCAGCTGTTCAGGATGAAACTTCCAAAACTCCACCGACATCTCGCAAGGGATCTACAGTCTCCCATACATCAAATAAGACCACGCTAACACCACCTACTTCTCGAAAAGGATCGGTGACTGCTCAGGACTTGAAACAGAAACCTGAAGTAGATTCAAAGACACCTTCAACGCCAACCAAAGTTGTCCAGGATGAAACTTCCAAAACTCCAGCGACATCTCCCAAGGGATCTACTGTCTCCCAGACATCGGTTAAGATCTCGCCAATACCACTTGCTTCTGGGAAAGGATCGGTGAGTGCTCAAGACTTGACACAGAAACCTGAAGCAGAATCGAGGACACCTTCCACGCCAACCAAAGTTGCACAACAAATCTCCACTGAGAAAACATCAGAGCAGGTTAAACCATCAGAAACACCAGTGAAAGAGGACCGTATGAAAATTTGCCCACTTTGTAAGGAGACCCTCAAGGAGGACCCACAGAATTATAGCACCTGCACTTTGTGCAAGAGCACAGTTTGTGATATGTGTGGATTCAATCCCAATCCACATCTAACTGAGGTAAGACCTTATGTTTTTCCTTATGTGTGCAAACTATCTGATTTTGCAAACAGATTCTCTTTAGATTTTGTCTTTTACAATAAAATGTTGTTTGCTGCAGATTCTACTTGCTGTTTTTAAACATACACTCTCTAATGATATATAGGTGAAGGAGTGGCTGTGTTTGGCTTGCCAGATGCAGAAAATGCCAGGGCCTCTCCCTGCTCATCCACCGCCACAATCTAATAAAGTTTCTCCACCAGCATCTCCACAAAAGAAAGAGACTCCAGCAGCACCTTCCCCAGAGAAGAGCTCAAATGTCCTTGCTGAGCAGGACAAGAATCCTCCAGTAGATACCAAAAAACCTGTACTGACTCAAATGTCTAAAGGTGATGCTTCTCCTTCCAAATCAACACCACAACATAAAGGTGAACAAATCAAAGAAGAGTCAGGTTTCTTTGGGTTTGCTGTAGGTGGTGCTCAGTCTCCTTCTCCTCAACCCCCTGTCTCTGAGAAAGTTTTCGGTTTTGGGTCATCATTCCTCAATTCAGCATCTAATCTGATGTCCTCGGCTGTTCAAGATGAGTCCACCAAAACTCCACAGACGTCTCGTAAGGGATCTACGGTTTTCCAGACTTCAGATAAATCCATGCCAACCCCACCTGCTTCGGAAAAAGGATCGGTAGCTCCCCAGGACTCTAAAAGAAAAACACATGCAGGAGAATCAAAACCGGTTCACACACCACCTCAAAAACAAAATGGTCTAGTGGAAAAAAGCCCAAGTCCTCAACTGACCAATCCACATGTTGTAGATGAGCTTCCGAAATCTTGTCCACTCTGCAAAGAAACTCTCAAAAAGGACCCACAAAACTACAGCTCTTGTAGTTCTTGCAAAAACATTGTTTGTAATCTCTGTGGATTCAATCCCAGTCCCCATCAAACAGAGGTAAATTGATTACATTTATAGATTAACAACACAAAAATGTTGTGTTAAAATGAAAAAGATTGTTGGGTTTATTTATATTTTCTGAATTATCAACAGGTAAACGAGTGGATATGTTTGACCTGTCAAATGCAGAAAGTGCCAGGGCCTCCCCCTGCTAAGCCTCTGCCTCAATCTAACAAAATACCCCCTCCAGCACTTTCACAAAAGAAGGAAAGTCCTGTGCAACCCTCTCCTGGAAAGAAGCCAAGTGTTCCCATCGAGCAGGACAAGAAACCTCCAGCAGAGACCAAAACACCCACGCATTCTCAAACAACAGCAAATGCTCAAATTTCTAAAAGTGATGTGTCTCCTAGTTCTGGTCCGACACCTAAAGGTGATCACACTAAGGAAGAGTCTGGTTTCTTCGGCTTTGGTTTTGGTGGTGCTCGATCTCGGTCGCCTTCTCCGCAAACTGCTGTCTCTGAGAAAGTTTTTGGTTTTGGGTCATCCTTCCTCAGCTCAGCTTCTAACCTGATCTCATCGGCTGTTCAGGACGAGTCATCTAAGAAGACTCCACCAACCTCTCGTAAGGGATCCACTGTCTCACAGAGCTCTGTTAAGATGGCACCAACTCCACCTACCTCAAGAAAAGGTTCAGAAGCGCCACAAAAGATTGTGCCTGCAGAAGAGGCTAAACCAACTACTGCACAAAAATCAGATGAAAAGAAAATCCAGGAGGTTAAATCACAAAATGAGATGCCGAAGATACCAGTTGCTGAGGTAACAAGTAGCAAAACAGCCCCAGAGCCATTGAAAACCTGTCCACTCTGCAAGGCTGATTTAAAGCTGGATCCACCAAATTACAACTCCTGCTCTGAATGCAAGAACATTGTGTGCAATCTTTGTGGATTTAATCCCATGCCACATCAAACAGGGGTGAGGGGCTATTTCAATTATAAGTATTTTTTTTATTTTGAAGTGCATAAGTGTTTAAACTTGATTTCCCATTGTGATTTTTCAGGTTAAGGAGTGGCTTTGTTTGAACTGCCAGATGAAGAGTGCACCAGGATCTTCTTCTGCCCAGCCAAGGCGACCAGTTAACAAAGCACCTCCACCGATAATACAGCAAAACAAGGAGGCCCCCAAGCCTTCTCCAATTCCTGTATCTCCACAAGAAAAGCTAAATGAGAAGGACAATGAGACAAAAAATGCTGTAGAGAATCAAGAAAAAACATCTACAAAACAAACCACTACATCTACAGTGCAACCTGATGCATCACCTACAAAACCTGCTGTACCGTCAAAACCTGAACCTGCCAAGGATGAACCAGGTTTCTTCAGCTTTGGTTTTAGTGGCCCTCGATCTGGCTCACCTCAGCCTTCTGTGACTGCTGTATCAGGGAAGGTTCTGGGCTTTGGATCTTCCTTCTTGAGCTCAGCGTCTAATCTAATTTCATCAGCCGTTCAAGATGAGTCCGCCACCACTCCGCCAAGTTCACTTAAGGCTTCCACGGTTTCTGAAAAATCTGCCAAGTCTTCAACACCACCAACGTCTCGTAGGGAGTCTGTAGTGTCCCACATTTCAGAAAAGACCACAGCAACTCCACCCGCGTCTCGTAAAGGATCTGTTGCCCAGCAGACCTCACAAAAAGTTCCACCTATTGCTGACTCAAGAATAGCTGTAACCGAGAAGCCAAAGGAGGACAAACCAAGTAAAAAGGAAATGCAACAGGGTACAATGACATCTAAAGCTTTGGCAGGGGCACAGGAATCTCCTAAAGCACAGACCAAAGTATGTCCTCTTTGCAAAGTTGATCTTATTGTGGGTTCACAAGACATTCCAAACTACAGCACCTGCACTGAGTGCAAGAACGTGGTTTGCAATCTTTGTGGATTCAACCCAACACCTCATCGAACAGAGGTAAATGCTACTATTGTTATTGTTAACACTTTGATATGCATGTCTTAATTTCCCAAATGATTGAGTATTTCTAATGTGCAAAACAATTTAACATGTAAACTGTTACATGTTACAGGTTAAGGAATGGCTTTGCTTGAGCTGCCAGACACAGCGTGCATTAAATGAAATTGGACCACAGGAGCCTGCCAAATTAAAGTCCAGTGAACAAGCTGACAATGTCTCCATGTCAGCAACAGCTCCAATAAAACCAGAGGCACCATCATTAGTATCAACTAAAGTAGCTCCTGAAAAGAAAGATTTTAATCAAGTCCAGCTTGAGACAAAACAACCTAAACCCAATCAAGTTCAAGCTGCGGGCATCACTGATCAAACCAAGACTCCAAAAGATGTCCAAAAGAAAGAAACAGCTCTAGCTTCAGAAAAACTGTCAGAAAGCACCATTAAGGCACAACCTGGCAGGTCTGAAAAGAAAGAAACATCAGCTCCAAAAGAACCAACGAAAGAAAAAGAGATTGAAAAGTCACCCAGCAAATTTGCTTCACCTCCACGAGCAGAACCTCCAAAACAGGAACATAGTTTGTTTGGTTTAGGATTTGGTGGTCCCAAAGTGGTACCTGCTGCTTCTAAGCCTCCTGAGTCTGCCACAGGAAAGCTCTTTGGTGGTCTGACAGAAGCAGCTAGATCTCGTTCACCCTCACCACAAACCGTTTCTGCTGTCTCTGGAAAGGTTCTGGGCTTTGGTTCCTCCTTATTTAGCTCAGCGTCTAATCTGATCACATCAGCTTCTCAAGATGAGCCTTCCACCACACCACCAACTTCTCGAAAGGCTTCAACAGTTTCACAGACGGCTGATAAAACTACACCACCCATTTCTCGCAAGGGATCCACAGCAGCGCCAGATTCTAAGGTTCTATCAATTGGTGATGTCAAACCACATGTAGCAGAAAAACATGCTGAGGGAAAACCAGAAGTTAAGCAAGTTGCAGTATCCCAACCACCTCAAAAGCCTGTTTCTCAAGCAGTCCATCACACCTGTCCAATATGCAAAGTGCAGCTTAACAGTGGTTCCAAGGATGCCAAGAATTTTACTGTGTGTACTGAATGCAAGACTACTGTTTGCAGCCAATGTGGATTTAACCCAAAGCCTCATCAATCAGAGGTAACCTATACAGACATATAACTTTGGTTAAGATCTGAGAATAAATTAAGTTGTTTGTTGTGTTTTTGGCAGGGTTGTGTTGTGTTTTTTTTGCAGGGTTGTCTTTACTTTTTAGATTTCCAGAAACTGTATGACCTAGAAGCTGAATTGTTTTTAGAGGATCTTTCCATCGCTCTTAAATTCTTTGCTCTGAAATCTTTGCAGGTTAAAGAGTGGCTCTGCCTGAATTGCCAGGTACAGCGAGCAAATTCAGGAATTGAAACATCTGAAAATACCCCTGTGAAACCGCAGTCAGTTCCTTGGTAAAGGACAGTCAATCTCTGTCAAAAGTTGACAAGTTGACAACTGTTCCAGTAGAGGCCAAAGGCGATGAGCAGTCCAGCACAGCTGAAAAGAAAGTAGCTTTTGATAAGGAAATAAACAAGGAAAAGACAGTTCCAGGTCCACAACAAAAGCCAGATGTTATTGCAACTCAATCAATTAACCCAAGTAATGAACTGCCTAAACAAAACAACCAACAACCAGAGCCTTCAAAATCATCACAGCAGGCACCCAAAGATGCAGTCCCTCCTGCAAAATCTGCTCCACTTGCACATGCCAAACCCCCGAAACAGGAATCAAGTTTCTTTGGATTTGGATTAGGTGGTGCTAAAGCGCCACCCTCTTCCTCTAAACCAGCTGAAAAAAACGCTGGAAAGTTATTTGGCTTTGGTGGCATGACTGAAACAGCTCGATCTCGATCACCTTCTCCACAGTCTGTGTCTGCTGTCTCCGGAAAAGTCCTTGGTTTTGGCTCGTCTTTATTCAGTTCAGCATCATCTCTGATCTCCTCAACAGTTCAGGATGAGCCTTCAACTACACCTCCGACGTCTCGGAAAGCCTCCATGGTTACTGCTGAATCAGTTAAATCATCCACAACACCAAGTGCCAGCAAAGGCTCACTGGCATCTCAAAAGTCTCCCAAGGGAATGCCAACAGAATCTCGCAAGGGATCTGTTGCAACCCCAGACTCAAATAAGATACCTCCTGCAAAAGATACCAAAACACCCAGTGAAAAGAAGTCTGATGTTTTGAAAACAGAGCAGTGCGAAGTTTCAAAAATCACAGAAGAAAAGGATACATCTGAAACAAAACAAGAGAAATTGAAGCATCTTGAAGGCGTACCTCAGTCAGCAGCATCTACTTGCCCACTGTGTAATGTGGCGCTCAATATGGACTCAAAGGACCCTCCGAATTTCAACACTTGCACTGAATGTAAGAGTGTAGTATGTCAGCTCTGTGGATTTAACCCCATGCCACACATTGCAGAGGTAAGTCATGCTATTTGTTATTTATTTTTTATTGAAGTAGTCCCAAAACTAGAGCAAGGGTCTACTTTTTTGGAAATATGTTATATTGCCAAAGCTTGTCTTGATTACAGTTTCATGAGTGAATTACGGAGCTGACTAAAAGCGATGTGCTAACATCTAACATTGACTACAATCTTATTCATGTTTGTCTATCCTTTCTTTTATTAATACTTTGTAGTTATTCTCCTAGACTATATCTTTATAAACTTTAAGAATTTTTTGTGTTTAGATCTTTTCCACGCTCAATTCTGAGCTTGTTTATACTCCAAACACAACAATCCGACAATGCAATTTTTTATGCATGAAGCTAATCTGTCTGATATCTTTCTTAAACTGTAGCTCTTGTGTTGTGTTGGTGACTAATCAGTTGATGTCTTTGGGCGCTTAAGTCTGTCATACAGGAAATCTGGGCTGGTGGGCACTCCACTGTGTAGTTCGTAACCTCCATTATACCTCCTCTTCATTTTCCAGATGGCTCTTTCTTAATCATTGTAATTTTGCTAAAACTGTATGAGAGCTGAGGATGCAGTAAAAGAGCCAATAAAGGCATTAGTGTTCTGCAGGGGCTGGTGACTGACTGGCATTATTTCAGGTTCATCCAGTGACCGCCAATGTACTGTAGATGATGTCAACAAAACCATGCAAGATAATTGTGGATCTAAAGCATAAAAGTGAGCACTGCATCCCTCTAGTGATTTAAATACAAAGCTTGTGTACAATAGATGTCAATTTCAAAGATGTTTAAAGTAATGTATGTATTCTGCATTGCAAAATGTGGACAGACTTTTATTTGGTGAGCAGACACTATGTTTCCCACCTCTGCACTTTACACTTAATCTGCATGAGCGGTATTAATGCAAGCGTAGCTGAAATGTGCCGAGGGCTGACTCGAGGGGGAAAAATCTCTGTGTTTAGACAAAATGTGTGATTATGTAATAGGCTGATTGTAGAAAGCCATCTCGCAACACAGTCTGTTAAAGAGATTGAGAGTTGTGCAACACCATTATGTGATAGGATCTGCAGTGGTAAGAAATATGGAATGGCTAGTATATCACCATTATGTGAAGGTAGGAGTAGATAGGGTGTTTAGTCAGATGTCTGCTTTGTGAAAGTGGATGGACGGACACCATCTCCAGCTTGAACAGTCTAGTTTATTAACGGCCATGTGATTATCCTTTACACTAAAAAGCAGCCGTCCATTATTTACGTCATTGTGACTTTTCTGTGGTTGTGACCCAAAGGCGTTCACATCAGATCTGTAATTGTGTGTAATTTCAATAGAAAATGTAATGCTGTAATGTTATGATGTGGCTGAAATTTGTTTAACTGTTATCTGGTTTGTTTTCAATTACAGTTGTTTACTGTAAGACCACTAACACATAATGGTGCTGTACTTTTTTCCGATAATGTTTGTAATGTTAGTTCATGGACTTGAAACATAGAAAATGTAGAAAAGTATATTTTTGCTATCCTTCCAGCAACGTAGAAAAAAAGAAATATTTATAAATATATAAATATAAGGACTTTATATTCTCTCAAGTTCCATTCCCCCCGTGAAAGACATTTTCTGCTATCTAGAACATTTGATTTGTCCTCTGAATGTTAGAAAAGTAGTTTTGTTGAAAATGACCCACTTAGTAACAGGCAGCCTTGCATTTTATGCGTTAAATCATATTTGACATCGCATTGTCTTTCTGCCCTATCAGATATGACAGACTGAGCCGCTAGTAAATGCCTTTAACATGAGCCGTTGATTTTAACCTCTAAGATCCTGCATCTTCTCTCAAGAGAACATTGCCTGTGTTTCTGATGTTAATAGAAAAATGCATGTCCAATCCACCTTTGAATTACAGTCTATGTGTACTGTATACACATCTGTCATGTGTTCACCTGTAGGCATGGCTTTAACGTGATGAAAATATATTTTAGTAATATCCTGTGCCCACATTTGCTGCACTGTTGGCCAAAAATAGCTTTTGATTTTAATTTGCTTCAGCCAGCATCAGGACAGCGGCTCTAAGAAAGCTGTCATCAGACCCAAGGGGACATTGGTCATTTTGGTTTATTTTTAGATGCTGTTTAGGAGCCCACGCGTCTTTTTTTGTGTCCACTTGTTGTGTTTAATCAAGGTTTCTTGCATCACTAGCTTGTTGAATTTGTATTTGTTAATATTAGTTATTACACGGCTCATTTGAATGCTTGATTCTGATTGGCCAGTCTCAACATTCCAAGGTTTGTTCTTTTAAGAAAACAATCGCTCAAAACCCGGATGCTGAAAATCATTTTGAGAGAGGAAGTTTAATATTACACAAAAATAATTCTAAATATGTCTTTAATAACATATATGACATTATATTTACAATTGATTAAACCAATTTGCCTGTTCGTGATGTTTGAACGTCGTTTCTTTCTTTAAAAGTAAATGGCTTTTCCTCGCTGAAGGTCTGCATTCGGTAAATACGAGCTAATAAAATATTTCAAATTCACATTTTACGTCCAGTTTTTTTCTCAAGTGGGAAGTAGCCGTGTAATAAGCAGGATAATGTACAAGCAGCCGGCTGTTATCGCGAAATAAGCTCCTTCAGTGTGATACAAGATAACAGCCGGCTGCCTGTACATTATCCCTTACTAAATGCATGAGCTAACAACCACTAACAATAAATAATAGTTTGTTAGCATTTATTAATCTTTGTTAATGTTAGTTAATGCCCATAAAATTGTTCAAAGACATTAATTTTACATCACCTAATGTTAGCAGATGCAATTTTTTGAAATATTTATTATGTATTAATTTATTAGTAAATGCTAAAATGAACATGAACTAAAATTAATAAATGTTGTAGAAATGTGTTTTTCATTGTTAACTTATGTTATTTAAGGCATTAAGTGTTTTTATTGTTAGCTAACGTTAACATACAACCTTATTGTGAAGTGTTTTCCTTGCATCCATTAAATTCAGAATTACTCTGGAACAAATGAGGTGATGCCATCCTGATCCTACCGTACCTTTAAGTGGCATAAACAAACACTTTACAACTACTTATTAAGAATAAAAAAATAGTTTAAAATGACAATCATTAAGTTATATATCTGTTTTGTAGAAAATATTAGATTAATGCAACCAAACAGAAAAGTTGTTTTAAATTTTTAGTTTTAAAAATGTTTTAGCCAACAAGTGCCAACTAAATTTATCAATCTTATTGAATTCGCATTCACATCCTGCGTTTTTCTTTTTTGTTGTTCAATGAGCTTTTCATGATTCGTTTCAATTGTTTAAAAGGAGTCAATCGTTTGCAAGTCATTCTGATCAAAGTGTTCATTCTTACAGGCAAACTGTGTGTTGTGTAAAGAGATTCAACGAGCCATCTGCACTAAATCACATTACATTTATAAACACCACGCTAATTTAGGAAACATTTTCACGAAATTGAATGTACAAGAATGCAATAAACAATATGAACAGCCGCAAAATAGCTACGGCTAATAGAGCAAACCAAGATAGCTGAGGAAAATAAACAGCAACTCTCCAGCGCCTCCACAGTGACGCCATGCCGCAACTGCAGTAACAAATGACAGTCCATTGAGTGATCGCAGTGTTTTGTTTTGGCACCCCTACATAATTTTGACGAGATTCGGAGGCGGCATGAAAATTGAATTTTGACAAACTTTTATTAGTGGTAAAACCCTGATTTTGTGTTATTCTGTACCTTTAAGGGGTACCTTTTGCGTTTGAAACTATGCGGAAAATGTGAGCCGCGTGGCTTTCTCTAGTCAAATGACCCGCGGTGCACTCGTAGCACTCTGAAAAGTTGAACTATTACCATCTCAATGTTCGCCCGGCGCGTGTCTACATTTAAAATAACGAACTTGCATGCTCAAAAGAACAGAAAAATGAATCGCCAGTAAGACTACTATGTAAACACTGTTGTTGTTTATTTTGTCGTCATTCATTGTATTTCAGGAAATCCACCTTTAAAAAAAATCAGACAACTAGACTGTTTGGAATGCAAAGGAAGTTTCAATTCTGAGACTTCCAGTACCACCTCATACCATATGAATCCATTCCATTTCAAATTAGATGATTTGTCATGAATAATGACCCTTAAACAAAAGTGCATCATGTTTTGGCCTGTATACAGTACGGTGGAGGTTGATGTCTTCTGTGTTTCCTCATTGTTTCCTTGATGTTAATACACTGGTGGCCAGCTGTGCTCGAGGGAGTGTGTTTGTACTCTGTGGGACTGGTCTTTCCATTGCTTGACATTAACTCTGCTGGTATAGTCAACATGGCTATTGTCACTATGCACACACACACACTCACTAAAAAATAGTGGATTTTTTTCAATCCATGGTCAGTCAAAAAGGGACAAACCCAACCAGTGTGTTAGATTTACCTAAAACAACCCAGCATTGGTTAACTTTAGACCCAATGCTGAAAAATATCCCCATTTTTGTAGAGTTCAGATAAATGCGCATACAGTCCCTCTCACCCCATTATTTTGTTCATGTCTGTATGATTGGGTGTGTTTTGGTGTGACTGTGTATTTGTACCTGGCACGCTTTATACGCTGAAATATGATCATCCCTGTGTGCTGTACAATTGTTTTCAGCGAATGGGTGTGATCTGCTTGCTTATAAATTATGTCTATTTGACTGAGACTCAAAGAGGTACGTAAAACACGCTGGACTAATTTAATACTATTAACCTCCTCAAGTAATATAAGTTTTTCTTGGGAAGGTATGCAAGCATCATTTAGAACAGATTAAACTGCGCTCAAGTTTTTCACCTACTGTTGCACCTATGTATATGGTTGAGTGACAATAAAGGGATTTGATTTTGATTTGACAAATGCTGCAGAAATCACAGACAGCTGCAGGAAAATATATTTCATGTTCAGAAATAAAGACAGGCAACTGGTGGCGAGTCCAAAGCAGAGGCTCCCATGAAGGAGACAGTGGGTGTATAAATAGTCTGAGACGAGACAGAAAGAGAGCGCTGTACCTAACCTTTTTTTCCTTCTCTAGCTGCTTTTAAAGCTGAGAGCTTTCTGAATGCCCCAGCAGCGTGCAACTGCATGTTTTGCTCTTTCAACAGTCAAGTAAACATCACTGAGGCAGAAGCAAAGCCTCCTCCTTGTTTGGAAACGTGTAAGATTTTCCGTAGAACCTGTAAATAAAGCCACATTTAATATGAACTAGAAGAATGGACGAATTTGGACAGAGACAGATGTAGACATGAATAAGACATTATTTAAAAACATCTCTTTTCTCTGCTCTGTGTCACTGCAGTGGGCGGCACGGGTTGGCCGTGTGCCATCGGTGGCGAGCACTCCGCTTATTACAGATTAGTAGGTCAAGATTCTCTATTATCAATGGGCCTGATTTATTAAGACTGTAGCGCTGCGGGGGTGGTTGAAAGCTCACTATATTAGCCAGCAACAACCCTTGCCAAAGGCAGCTGCCAGGAATCTATATGGTGTCAGACGCAGCTCTGCAATGCCGGGGAGGCACGGCACCTCAAATATATAACTTTGGCTATAAATTCATCTGCTCTCAAAAGCAGATCTGTTCCCGCTTTGTAGCATGGGCAGGATGACAAAGGAAAACAAATCCCTCCTGATGCTTAAGATGAAGTGGTTTTATTTCACCTGGAAGGCGATCCGAGAGATTTACGAATTGTACGCAAACTTTGTGGGAAATATGCTTTTAGTATAGTTTAGCTAATTTGAGCAGCTGGAGCTCGGAACACTGTTAGTATGCATTCACATGCATGCATGCTCATTTTAGGGAGTTTTGCGTGTGAAATACAAAGTGTTATTATCCTAATGGGATCTGGCAATTTAAAGTTGCTGCCCTTTGCAAATGAACGACAGGGATTGAGCTCAAGTAGCTCTTAAAGAAAATGCGATTGCCATTGGCCATAACAGGGTGCAGTAGATCTAGCAGTATTCGCTTTCTCTCGAATACTGACATTTATGGATTTGGCAGACGCTTTTGTTAAAAGCAACTTTCAGTGCATTCAATCATTTACCTTTTTATTAGAATGTAGGTTTTTATTTAGTACAGTTACTAAATTAACAAATAAACAGACATCACCTGACCTGGTTATTACGGTGCACCTTGTTAGCAATGAATTCATAAAATGAGACAAAATCATAAAAAGTCAACCTCTAAGTCTGTTCTATGAATTATTACCAACCATCGCCCCTAAAGAAAAGCTAGTGTTTCTCACCTATAAAACAGGAAGATTTAATAAACTTTTTCAACATCTAAACTTACAACATGGTTATTAGACCCCATACCAACTAAATAACTAAAAGAGTTACTCCCTGTTGCAATTGAGCCCATTTATGACATTATCAACTTGTCGATTTATCTAGGCATGCCCCAGGACCCTATAAACTGGCCGTCAGTAAGCCTTTTATCAAGAAACCAAATTTAGACCCCAATGAACTAGGAAACCATAGACCGATTTTAAATCTCCCTCACCTGTCTAAAATTTAAGAAAAACTTGTGACCCCTCAGTTGTGCTTACAAAAGAATGACATACACAAAAATTTCAGTCAGGATATAGACCGTGTCATAGCGCTGAAACTGCGTGCTTAAAAATTACAAACGACCCGCTTATAGCATCAGATAAAGAAACGTCTGACTCCTAGTCCTTCTTCACCTTAGTGCTGCGTTCGATACTGTAGACCATAACATACTTTAGATCGCATACACAATTGTACCAGTATTCAGGGACAGGCACTACAATGCTTCAGATCTTACTTATCAGACAGATATCAATTTGTCCATTTAAATGGGGAATCATCAAATCTAATACGTAAATTATGGATTACCTCAGGGATCAGTTTTAGGACCATTGCCATTCTCCATATACATGCTGCCCCTTGGCAACATTATTACAAAAAATGGAAGTACCTTCCACTGTTATGAAGATGATACTCAGCTATATATCTCAACAAGACCAGATTATTCCTTCCAGCTATCCAAATGGGCAGAGTGCATCGAAGATATCAAACATTGGATGAATAGTAATTTCCTCCTGTTAAATTCTAATAAAACAGAAATATTACTCATTGGACCAAAGACACGTAAAAAGAATACTTCGGATTATAACCTGCAAATTTAAGGCTGCACTGTAACTCCAACAAATACAGTTAAAGACCTAGGCGTTATTTAGACAGCAACCTGTCATTTGGAAATCACATCTCAAAATGTCACACAAACACCGTTCTTCCACCTTAGAAATGTTGCCAAATTACGAAATATTCTGTGTTGCTGACGCAGAGAAGCTTATTCATGCATTTGTGACCTCAAGACTTGATTACTGTACTGCACTACTTACTGGCGATCATGCATCATCAATAAACAAAGTACAGAATGCAGCTGCCAGAGTTTGAACCAGGTCAAGAAAATACGATCACATAACTCCAATGTTATCAACCCTTCACTGGCTACCCATTAGTATCTTATTTACTTTAAAATTCTTTTAATAACTTATAAAGGCCTAAACGGTTAAGCCCCTACCTACTTAACAGAGCTTCTATCACATTACAACCCATAACGCTCTCTAAGATCTCAAAACTCCAGACTATTGATAATACATAGAATAACTCAATCCACCAAAGGGGGTAAAGCTTTCTCAAATGTAGCACCTAAACTCTGAAATAGCGTTCCTGATACTATTCAAGGGTCAGACAAACTCTCCAAATTTTACACATCTTTTCAGCCAAGCTTTCACACATAATATGCCAAATAATCCACCGGCAGACTGCATTTGTTAGATATTATTTACTAGAATGATCTTGTCGGTGCTGTGTTTTACCATTTTTCTTATTTTCTTATTTTCTCCTGTATAGCGGCTATGGAACAATGCACATTTAAATCATTATATAAATACAATTGAATTGAGTTGTGTTGTGTTCCTCTTCTATTCGATCGAGCTTCATTGGTTTGCTGTATTCTTGTTGTGTCTCTTATCACCAGAGAGCTGGTTGTTTTTTTTGTTCTTGGGTTAATCACTGAAAACAATGGCCCATACGAAACCTCTCTCCAGGCCTGCTGGTTTGTGCCGCTTGTCTGTAATTTAATAGGACTTGCGTGGCGGTCGGCCAGGCTCAGCTGATTCACAACCAGCTGTGGAGGGCAAAGAGATACATTTATGCAACAGGAAATACAAGCTAATGATACTGTTTTCTTTCTTTGGGATGGGATGATAAAACATCACATATGATTAGATGACGATTGGAACATTAGATGATTGTGTTGAAATGTGTGAGATGTCGTCTAAACAGAGAGATGCGCTGCTGGAGAGGTTTCAAATAAGGTTGTCACAATATATTATTGTCACGCAATGGTTTTTGTTTCTTTATTTTTTATTATGATATCTTTCATCATCGAGAATTCCTCGTAGTGAAAAGCTGATATCGTGACAGCAATAGTAGTCAACTGTTTAACTTAAAGTCCATGACATGACCAAGATGCATCCAGTTCAGCTTTTTGATGTTTTATAATATTGCTGGTTGTACTTGTCATTCCTGTCATGTACTAACACAGTGAGGTGGGAAGCAGTGATATTGGGTAATGCACCATGTTTGACATCCCACATTCTTGTAAGGCTCAGAAAACAGCAGGTGATGAAACAGACAGCAGAATATTTTTGCTGCGCTTCTTGTGTTGGCTGTGCTAACTATCTGTGACCAGTCTTGAAATTGAGGTGTCAAGTAAAATGATGTTAGCGAGGGTTCTGCTTTTGTTCCGAAGTGAAGCATAATTCTCCTGTTTATTAGTGACTGAAGGATCAAATCTGCTTAACAGTTGCCACTTAAACCCAAAGTCTTTCATGGCTAAAGCTTATTCATGAATCATTCATTCTGTCTTATTCATGAATCAAGCGCGATCCAGCTCGAGTAGATGCTAATTCACTGAAGCAGCGCTTTGCTGTATTTCACTATTGTAATTGTGTGTTAAGTCATTCTTGTCAATGCATATTTGCCTACTCTCTGTGCAAATGACGGTGCTTATAGTAGAATGTCCTTGTATTCGCAAAAATGTGTTGAATTGTTGTTTAATAAGCCCAATGGTTGTCTGCATGTAGTTTTGTTTTAATTTAGAGATGTTTATTAAATTTTTTAATGGTTCTTGCAGTAGTAATTATCAAATGATTGGCAAAGGATGACCAGCATTACAGCTGGATTCCAGGTGTGATATGTAGTCGTGCATTTTAGAACTGAATTAAATGTGTGCATTGCAGCTGTTGAGCGATGCTGTACGGTTTTAGTCAAATAAACTACATCATGACAGTCCTTTGCCATCAATATCCATGCAATTTGGGGAATTATACAGTGCAAATTGCATTTAGCACTGATTTTTTTAGGATGTGTGTGGGTATGTGTGTGCACCTGATTTGCATAATTAATTTAGTGAATTGTGAGCTGAAACTTTGCAGACAGCATGTGAATAAACAACACTATCAGCTGGCACAGTTTATTTATAGTCAAGTACGTCCCACTCTTTTGCTGTTTCTTATTAGTCCTAATCCTTCTTTTTCCATATTGGCAAATGAGAAACTAGCAATATACAAGCCAGAAGAATTTGACCCCCCCGGCTATTTTTAACCCCAGGTAAACAGAATCCAGGGTTGTCTGTTTCACGTTTCACGCTGCTTATAATTTACCAGGGGTTAAGAGATACCCATGGGTATTCATACCCTGATGTTTCATACTGTACATCACTAAACCGTGGGTTAACATTCTTATTTCCATATTTGTGGTGTCAAGGGTCATGATTGGATAAACACAGCAGAAAAATACTGGCTGAATAAATATAGTGCGTGGTCCCTTTAAATAACCGAATATCCGGTTGATCCAGCGAAAGATGACGCCTCGCAAATCCTTTTTGGCTGTTTTAAGCCTCATAAGACATTACTTACTCGAATAAATAAAAAAACTCAAAGGACGGTTTAAACAGCACACAGAGTTTCTGTGACTGTGCACAGCTTGTGAAATGAGGTAAGCGCTGTTCAGTTTTTTATTGGGTGTCCGTTGCTAAGCGTCTGGTCCTATCATTCTACGCCCGCTTCCTTTCACACTGCCGACATTGGCACCGCAATACACCGCAATACAGGGTTAACCCTGCAAAAGCAGTGCTAACCCTGATTTGGAGCATGTTCTCATAACCCAGGGTAAAATGCGGGGATAACCGGGTTAAAAGCTGGGTTTAGAATGAAGAGCACCCGGGGTTAAGTGCAGTGTGAACAGGCCTTATTTGTTATTTGGGGATGTTGACATTGACGTTTCTGTTTAAATGGTTGAACTTATATACAGTAATTGATCTTGGAGTACAACGTCTTTCCTTGACGCGTCTTTGTAGAAGGAATGAAATCACTGGGGCATACAGTTAGTGATCTGAATCTTGAAAGCATATTACTGTCATTGCTAGGAAACATTTCGAAAATGCAAAGGAAGAGTTCTGCAAATGTCAAAAATATATTTGGCAGCGTTTTGAGGTGCAAAACCTAGTTGTGACCTGAAAGCCACTATTAAAAAATCACCATATGCTCTCATTACAAGTGGTGTTATTCTCTTCCTCCTTTTCAAAATCAACACGCATTCAAGCTTAAAACATTCAGCACTTTTATTGACGACTTTTGTGATATTTTTCCTTCTTTTATTCTTTAAAAACTGCGTGTGGTGCGTAGCATTATTTTATGTATGGTGATCAACACTCATTGCCTACGTACAGTATCGACAAAATGCTGTGATGAGAACATTCTTTAAGAATGTCATACATGCTATAGAAGATGATTGGTTCCTGTTATTGTTAATTAATGTTCTGATTGGTCGACACTCTGGGTTTGTTGTGATTAAAATCAGGCTTCTCCTCATTTGCATATGTATGAGACTGAGTCAAGATTGTGATAAGAGGTAATTATTGCACATTTAAGCTAACTCACAACCGGTTTCAATTGTTTTACGTTCAGTCCCCAAAAACGCAGTTTTCGTGTAAATAAACAGCCGAAACTTTGTTTTTGTTAAGTTTTACTGACATTCTTTTAACTGCAAAGTCAAAAGTTTAGGCGTAAATGGTAGGTATTCTTTATAGGCAGCTTCTTAAGCGGCACCCTTACTGATGTGTGACTCATTTAGTTTAGCACACACTTTAGGCTCCAGATCCACCAAGGCGCTTTTAAGCGGCTGAAAACGCTGATTGCGGTTTCTTGAACATAATTTTTTTCAAAGTGAGACGCATTTGTTACTAGGAAACGCTCAGCGTGAAAAAACCCTGAGCGCCGGCACTGAACCTGCGGAAAAGAACGCCACCTGCTGGCGCTTTCAAAAAACGTGTCGTTTCCATTGAAAACATGCTCTACTGCCCGAAAAAATTGGCATTAGAGCAGAAACGCCTCGGTGGACACAGCCCCTTATAGGCAGCAACTCGGCATGACAGCTAATAGTTCTGTTAATTCTTCTTATTATCGATGATTAGAAGGATGTGTATGTTGTTGCACAGAAAGAAAAGTAGACAGCCTACTATGTTTTGGAGCAAAAATGGCATTGCCAGAATCTGATCTGGTTTCCGTGGTGACTGTCGGTACTGACCTGGTCAAATCCTTTGTTCATTACTGTAGTCTTGGATTTTGATGTAATTTAGGTATCCTGAAGATGGAGGATGTTCTGATCTACCACACTGATTTATCCTCATCATCAGTGTTTACGCGTCTCATCTATTATGTAACTATATCTGGTTTCTTTGCCCTAGGAAAGCTGTTAAAATAACCTTTAAACGCATCTGTTTTTAATTTGAATAATTAGTGAAATAGACAGAGAGAGAGAATTTTGAGATTCAAAATTCATTTCACTTTTTTGAATTGGCTGTGCTGGAAAGAAGATCAGTCTTGGGACTTTTCTTTCAATTTCTTTCACTTCAGGATGCATTTAAATATCCCCTGCTTTTAAAATAATTGGACTTTAAATTACAATTTCTAAGAAAATCTTGAGCCTATAGTCACAGCTTTGCGAATAAGCTTTTGAGTGTGAATGAAATACTCCTGGATATTTTCATCATAAAGAACAGTACTTAAATCAGACCATGTGCCTATTAATTGTTTTGTTTGTTTGCGTCATTGGGTGTGAGGAGAGTTAGGACAGAGTGTGCGGGTGTTTACATCTGCTTACATCTGAGCCATATTTTATAATTTAATCACTGTGAGCAGTTTTTTATTGTTAAAAAGATCACATTTAGAGCCTCAGTTGCATATCCGTTGTGATGCTGCAGGGTCGGAGACAGGTATTTTATGGCAAGTGCTGCTTGACAGAATAAAGATAAAGGAGCTGCTGTAAAATTGCTGGGGAGAGTGCATTTATTTGTGGATTTATCCTCAGAAATAAGTCTCTAGCTATGTTTTTGTAAATTACATGCGGTCTGCTCTAATTTTGTTTAATGCTCATTTGTTCATATTTAATACTACAAAATAATAATATTGATTATAAAATAAAAAAAATCTAAGTACAACTTAAACAATAAGTTCTGTAAAAATGTAATAAGGACATCGATGAGGTACAATTCCACACTTTATGTTTTTTCAGTGTAAAGCCATAAGGTTGCTTAATGCATATGTATGTTGAAAATGTGCAAACAAATGATGATGATAACTATTATGCCATTATCGTCTTTTAAAAATGATTTTGTTTTTCAGGCTGAATGGTTGTGTTTGAATTGTCAAACACAGAGAGCTCTAGCTGGACAACTTGGAGACATGGGGAAAATGCCTGTATCCTCCCCTGCATCCGTAAAAGCAGAGCCAACAGTCAACCCCAAAACAGAAATATCCAAGCTCCCTGCTCCTTCTCCAAAACCATCACCTGAGAAGCATGTAGAGGAGGTGCAAACTGCTAGTATTGATGTGAAGACAATAGTGACCACGTCAGCTGTCCCTGGAGCTTCTTTTACTTCGACTAATGCTGCTTCTACGGTCACTCATAAATCTGTTGCACCAGTCTCCATTGATGGTGATGATAAAGAAAAGGTGGAGAGAGCTCTCAAGGATATGCTGGGAACAGCTGTAGATGAAGGGGATTTGACGGCACCAATACCAGCTGTAGAGTCTCAGAGATATGTTATAACTGCTGCTGAGGGTTTGAAAGAAACAGACAAAAACATTGAAGCTTTTGACAATGTAGTAAAGGTAGAGCATCACATTCAAGTTATTGAGGTTTTACATTTTTTCGTTTGAATAAAATACATACATTTTTTGTGTTGTATTAATTGTACTAAATGTTTTTTTTTAATTATAGGTGAAAGAGGTTACAGCACCTCATCCAGCTGCCATAGTAGAACAAAAAGACAATGTTGTGATACAGATGGTCACAAGTCTTCCTGAAATTAGTCAGCTAGCTAATGTAGACACCTTAATGGTTGCAGATATTAAAGGCCAACAAGGACAAGACATCTTATCAAAATCAGTGGAATCATACAGCTCAGCTGAGGAGGAGCTTAAAGAGATACACAGAACTAGTGAAATGTCCATTAAAGAAACCGACTCAAAACTCTTCCATGTCAATGCGCCGGATACCATAAAACAACATCATGAGGACAGCAGCGGGAGCGAATTCACCCCTCAGATTCAGATAAGAAGAGTAAGGCTGGATTCCTCCAGCAGTGAGAAATACAGTTCTGGAGACGATGAAGAATTCATACGAAGACAACTTATGCACATGGGTGCAGATGAGAACTTGATACCATCCGATGAGGAAAACCAAATCGGAGTGGAGACGGGAGGGCCGGAAGCACAGCAAGAGACAATAGAGGTCGAACCAGAAGATGCAAAGAAGCCAAATCGGGAACTAAAGAACCTTTCTCCACAGCCAGAGAAGTGGATTGACAATAGTCTTTATTCTCATGAAAGAGAGAATCAATATGCACAAGTCATCCCTGTCTCAGAAGCATTACAGGAATGCAAAGTGGAAATAGATGTGTCAGATGACAATGAAAAGATCACAACTACATTCTCCCCCGTTAGACAGATCACAGAGGAGTATGAAAGTTTAAATGAGGATTCGTCTAAAGGCGATGGGTCTTCCAGTGTGCAGGTGTCCAGCATCACGCCTGGAAGTGCTTCACCTACTTCTGTGTCCTCTATTGATGAAGACAGTGATAGCAGCCCAAGTCATAAAAAGGCAAAAGCAGAGAGTAAGCAACAAAGAAAGGCCAAACACAGACAACAGGGCCAGGCCCTTCCCACCATAGGAGACTCATCTGAGGAGGATAGGGTACGTATGGAAAATGATGAGATGAAAGAGGAAGCTCGAGATGGTGATCAGCAGCTGTTAAGAAAGGTCACCAAAAAATCAAAGAAGGAAAGAGATGATTTTGCAATTCAAAGGAGACGTGATAATTTGTCTAAAGCCGATAAGTTAAGGCAAACTTCAGACCTGGAAGAACACAAATCCTCATCTTTCTCTGACTTCTCACCAAGTATTGAATCTGAGCCAGAGAGTGACCAAAGAGAATGCAGAACGTCATCAACTGAAACACACAAGGCACTTGATGTCACAGTAAAGCCGTTAAAAAGTGCAGAAGAGGCATATGAGGAAATGATGCAGAAAGCACGGGAATACGAAACATTTGAAAAATGTACACCTCCTGATATTGAGCCACTATATGGAGGTATGTTAATAGAGGACTATGCTTATGACACCTTAGTTGAGGAACATGAACAGGCAGTAACATCTTTTGGTATGGTTACACATGGACACAGTTTTGGAAAGGTGGCTGAGAGCGAGTCTGTAAGGATACTTATGACACCAGAGGAGGCTTATGAGGAGATGATGCACAAAAGGAGGGAAGCTTTCCAAAAGGAACTGGAGCCTAAGGAAATGGATGCATCTTTCTTGCAACTTGATGTCAGTGATACTTGTTATGTTGATATTTCTGGAAATGATGCACATACTCCAGATAAAACAGAAAAGCAGCTGTTGCAGGCTGAGGATGCCTATGACGAGCTATTAAAGAAACAAAAAGATGTCTTAACACCAGGAACAAGTCCAACCCAGTCATCTCCGTTATCTCCAGCCTCTCCTCTATCTGTGTCTGAGTCATCTTATGATTCCCCCGAGGTGATATTTATCCCTTCAAGTGGGGAAGAAGACGTTGCAACTGAACCTATTGAATGCATTTTGGAGCCATACATTACAGAATCAACATCTACTCAGGAGGTAAAGAAATGCTTGTATCTTATTCCTGATTTAAAAATCACCCAGTGTTCTTCTGGTGAAGAGGAAGTTGATGAGGAAGACAGTTTTGCACAAGAAACAATATCACAAGAGTCTGCAGATGTTCCACAAGGTGAAGACATCCTTAAAGAAGTTTCAGAACCAAATTCATCAGAAGAGTCATTTGAGGCTGGTCCCATTTCTGTCATGTGTGAAATTCCTTCTTCCAAACATGTTCCAGAAACTGCTGGAACTCTTCCAGTTCAGGATTCGGCAATATCTCCAATATCTCCACCCACATCTCCTGGCCTTTCATCTCCAGATTCATATATAGAAGCAGCAATGGCACCATCCTCCTCTCCAGGTTCTGATCAGACACCTGAACCAACTACTCCAGCAAGCCCCAGTGTTGTTGATGATTCTACAGTTATAATTCAAATGCCTGAATGCGTGTCTGAGCAAGCCACAGCTCATCCAGCACCTGTGATTGGTCCTTATGTTTCCTCCACACAGATGATTGGATCCCCTTCGGCAGTCACTCCATCCTTACCCCATGTCTTAGTAAATGTTCCTACTCCTTCTGAAGTTCCTGTTTCAAAGCTAATATTAGGAACTGATCTCAAATCATCAGTTATATCAAAACCTATGCAGAAAACCATCCATACTGAAACTCCAGAACTTACTGTGGATTCAGCTCCTCAAGATTTAGTTGAAAAACCATTGGCTTTTGAAATGCATGAACCAACTGCAGCTGCAAAATCATCCACACTAGAGAAACAAATAGTTTCACATGTGGCTGTTCCACGAATTGAGCAAGAGATAACAAAAATTTTAGGCCAGACAGTATCTGTAGCAAATTCTATCATACCTTCCACTGTTGCTGCACCTGTTATTCAATCACAGGAGACTTCTGTTGTTGTTCAGATGCCAAGTCTGGTTACAGCTCCATCTCAGTCTATACATCCAGTACGTCCTATAGCCTATGCCCCGGTTTCACCTACAATTTCAGCAAATCAAGTGCCTATTACTCTCCCAACAATGGTATCAGCATCAATACCAGCAAATGTTGTCTCTATGGACCACGAGGAAACATCTCAGCCACCAACCAGTATTTCCATGGATCAGAGTACAAAGGAAACCCAACTAGAATTGGCACCCACATCTTACAAAGCCTCATCTGTTGTACCTCCAGAGCATACTGCTGCAAAGACAGTCTCTGGTGTTTCTCCTACTTTTACTACAACTGTTGCTTTTGGAGCTATACCCTCCCAACCAGTTCAGCCAATGTTGGTACAAACTCACCCAATGGTGGGGGAAATACATCAGAAACCTGTTGAATTTGCTACTGTTTCTCCATTGCAATCCGTTTCACAAATTACTTCTCCTGCTGTGCAGACACAGCAAGGTCAAGTTGTCATCATGCTTCCGAATTTTGAAAATGTGTCTCTGATTAACCAGGTAGCTCAAGATGTTATTGCATCCTCAGTGGCTATTAAAACAACAACTGGCGATGGTAGAAGTCAACCTGTTGTTGTTAGTGTATCTCCTTTACCTTGTGCAGCCACTGTTCCATCTTTATCAAGTGCTGTCACTGATTCAGCAGTTCCTCTCACTGTAACAAAACCGCAAATAATGGCCGTCTCTCAGGAAAGAACAGATAAACCAGTGATTGAATTTCCACCACCACCTTCAGTTTCACCACCCGAACTGCCCTATAACACAGTGCCCAAAGTTGACTTAAACCAACATATGACTGTCTGCACTTCTTCATCAGTTATAGCAACTCCTGAAACCCCTTCAAGTGTGCCCAGCATGACTGTGAAACCAGCCGTAACCCCACCGCACAAATCACCACCTCCTGTTCCTCCCAAGCCAGTCTGCATTCCACCAGGGCTGGTATTTAATCACAGATCAAGAGAAAGTGTGAAACCACCAGTTAGCCCTGAACCAGTAGCTTTTCAAGCGGTTCGTGCTGCAACTTTACCAAGAACAAGAGAACCCCCAAAAGCACTGTCATTAAGTTTGACTGCCCCTGTTGAAAGCAAGCATGGTGCTTCTTCACCAAAATCACCTCTGTCACCTAGATTTGCCAGAACACTTGAAACATATGTGGTGATAACATTACCCTCAGAGCCAGGCTCACCTGTGGAGAGCATTACAACTCAGGCCCCGATGCGCAGATCATCACTGCCAACTCCATGGCAGCAGGTTCCATGTGATGCTCCAAGAGTTTTTGCAACAGCTTATGTGGATGCACCTGTGATGGCAATTTCTGCTCAAACCGTAGCAGCGCTACCAAAGGTTATCTCAACTATAGCAGCACCACCTTTAGTAATGGCAGCCGAAACTGCATCAGTCACAAAGGAGATACAAGTAGATTCAGCACCAAGTGTAGTAGCTCCTTATATGACTGTTCCAGTGCCAGCAGTTTCTGCTGTACAAACATTGTTTTCAGAACCACTTGTAATAGCATCACCAGAAGCTTTAATCAGTCCACCTGCAGTGATTACAGTAGCCCCACATGTTGCCATTGAACCAACTGCAACAGCGTACACCACACGTTCTATGGTTTCTGTTATCCCAATGGCTTTAGAACAAGCAAAAACATCAATACCATCAGAGAGGGAGGGCACTGTATCATCTGAATTTTTTGCACAGGAGACAGTGAGGGAGTTACGGCAGGAGCCTAAGACACATCAAATGCCAACAACATATCCTGCACCAATAACAATAACCCAGATTCCAATTCCAACTCAAAATGAAGGCATTCATAGTTTGGATGTAGAGGAAGTATTAATTGTCTCTGCTACAGAAAAGGCATTAAATGGATTTGGTCCATCACCAGTTCCAGTAGTACAACTTCAGCATCAGCAAAAACAAGAAACCCAAGCAGTGTCTACTGCAGCTGCTGTGCCATCAACACCGATCACATTCACCCAATTTACAAAATCAATTGAGAGTCAAGAAGTTATATCAAGCTTGAGCCAAGTCTACTCCGCAATCTCCAAAACTGAGCAGCACCCTGAGAAATTGCCTAGTCTTGTAACTCAAGTTGTTACTACTGAAGTGCAAAGAACTACCACTGTGTCAGTTGTTCAGGAGAGGTTACCGGTTGAGCCCATGCCTGAACCTAAGAGTGCCGCTGTCACAGTTCAACCAGAAGTACATCCAAAACCCAAACAGAATGGAAGAATACACTACCCTGGTGATGTTATAGATCTCACAACATTAAAAATCAATGTTACAATGACTGACCAAGGAATGGATCTTACAGCGACAGATTCAAGTCAGTCATCTTTTCTAAGTGAATCAATTGACAAGCGACAGGCTACTGCTGTGCAACCAGAGATAGTGAATCTTAGCACTGAAATAATCCCCACTGCAACGCTCTCTGTTGTAACGGATAGTATAACAATTGTAACTTGCACAGCTACCATTACCTACAATAACAATAGCATAGTTGAGAAGCCACTGGACCTGGGAAATGCCACTTCATTGCCTCTTCCACTTACCACATACAACCCTTTTGAGCCACTCGCACAGATAGTGTATAGACCTGTAAGTCCTCAACCCAAACCTACAACCGGTGCAGAGATCCCTATCAACCTTTCATATAGAGGTATTGTGGGCACAGGCGTTCCTCTAATGCCCGTTACAGTATCCCCGGTGAGCTTCACAAATGGCACTGCTAGTACAACAATACATATAGAACCATCAGCACCTGGACCTGTAGACCTCACCACTTCTAAGCCAATGAAAACCATGGTTGCTTTGTCCTCGTCTTCTGGAGTGGTCACAACTGTTGTGGAGGATGATGGTACTCCAGTGGATCTCACGTTGGGAGGGCGAGCTGTTTGTTGTGATGTCATTTACAAGCTTCCTTTCACAGGGAGCTGCAGAACACAGCCACCAGTGACCACTCAACCTGACGTCCCATCTGGCATCAAAGAAGATCAGATTGTCATTGAAGATCTCAGCACCATGAAGGGTTTGGTATCGGACAATCATTTCAAGGAGACTGACCTCTTTGGTTATGAGAGGAAGAATGGATTCACCTATCAAAATGGGGCATCCGAAGGGGCTATTGATTTGACATCATCTAAATATTCAGCAGGTATGGCACTAAACATGTTCCTTATGTCCTTAAATGTTTAGTTTTTTATTAAGAGCTTATTGGTTCCCTTTTTTTATTGTTTACTCTCTGAATGCTTTAGATTTCATTAATGGTTCTGTACTTGTTTTTGTTTTTTTAAACAGATGCATGCATTTGCCTCCGTGTTGTCCCTCAGTGTTTTGGCTTTGCATCCTGCTAATCTGATGACACTAACAAGATCTTTGCATGCAGATTGGTTTCCGTTTTCGTAATTTATTAGTTATTACCGCATGGCTTCAAAATACACTGGAAAAGCAACTGTTCATTTCAACACTGATTATGCTGTTGATTCTTTTTTCACAATCAAACAGATGAAGCCTTAGACTACTCAAAGAAAGGCACTTTGCCATTGACTGGGCTCACGACTGCTCAACATTCTACAGTAACATCATTTGGTGTCAATAGTTTGCTAAGAACATCAAATGGCATTGTTTACTCATCTGTGTCAGCTCCTGCCCCATCCACGTATGCCATTACCACTCAACCAGGTTCAATATTTAACACAACGTGCAATAGTCTCCCTGATTCCATTCCATTTTCAGGACTTGAAAATCAGCCTGCACCATATGGCTTTGTACCGACCACAGATATTTCAAAGGATATTCTACCATCTGCATTAGCCAGTCTTCTTCCCTCACTGACCGCCTTCCCTGAGCTCTACTCTGATGCTACTCTTGAGGCCATAGCAGCCTCTTTAGATACACTGGTATCTCCAAATTTCCCAGACTTTGATGACAGCAAGAGCCAGCAGTACAAGGCTGAACATGAGTTTCTACAGCTAGAGAAGTTGAAGCAGCTGTGTCTTGCTGAAGAGCTTGAATGGGAAAGACAAGAGATACAGCGATACCGAGAGCAAGAGCAGTTTGTTGTTCAGAAAGAACTTGGGGAGCTTCAGAACATGAAGCAACAGCTCCTCATGCAACAAGAAGAGGAACGCAAAGCCCATCTGATTCTCCAACAAGAAACGTTTGAACAGCAGCAGATTCAGTTGGAGCAAATCCACAGGTTACAGCAACAACTCCACCAACAACTAGAAGAGCAAAATATATATCCCTATGGGTTTGGACCAAATGAATCCCCACCTACCAGCTCAGACATTATACTTGAATCTAAATATTCTGGAGATAATGGACAGTACTGGCCAGTGAAGGATGACAACTCCATTTCATCTGCAGTGACCCTTCATGACACTACACAAGGTCAAAACTGGCTGAACACCACCTCTGGTGCTTTTACTCAGCATGGTTCAAACATTCTTGTGTCAGTAGGTGCTCAGACAAAGGAGCAAATGCAGTTGTCTTCAAACCTGCAAAACACAGCTAAACTAGATCAGAATGTAGATTTCAGTTGCAAGAAATTGATTGAAAGTGGTGTTCAAACAGATGATGAAGATGCAGTTGAGAGGATTGCTCCTGGTAGAAGGAGAAGAAGTAAGAGAAGTGTAGACAGCTGTGTTCAAACTGATGATGAGGATCAGGATGAATGGGACATCCCTGTTCGGAGCAGACGCAGGTCCCGTACCAGTAGATACACTGATGGGGAGAAGGGTAAAAGCTTAAAGGTGTCAAGTATTGCGATTCAGACTGTAGCAGAGATTTCAGTTCAAACAGAGCATTCAGGGACTATCAGGAGATCTCCTGTTCGAGCTCAGGTGGACACTAAGGTAGATTTACATAGAGATGGCCTAACAGAAAGCGACTCGGATATAACATCAGAAAAAGATAAAAGACGTCCAGCTCCCACTGAGATAAGTGTTAGCACACACCTGACAGCTGATGATGTTGGAGCCTCAATAGTTACCAAATCTCCAAAGGTGTTATGCTCCCCCAATTCTCCAGTATCCCCTGGGAAGAGCTCACAGAAGATGCTGACTGTTGAATCATCGAGGCATCCAAGTAGCTCAAGATCACTACGTGGCTCACAGCGATCCCTGTCTGATCCAAAGTCTCTCAGTCCAATGACTGACGACAGAATGATGTACCAGTACTCAGACACCTACTCAGTAAGCACTGCACTTTATAAAAAGACAGATTATTTTTAATGTATCATTCCCTGTTATTTTACTTACTTTACATTTAAGTTAAACACCCCTTCTAATGAACAGGTTTGACTAATTGTGTCATTACTGTGAGTACAAATCTTAATGCTATTCTAGATAATTGTGTGCTTCTAGTTTTAAAGCAACAGTTTGGCCAGGGCCCTTGTCTATTCCATCATGACAATGTCCCTGTTCACAATGCAAGGTTCACTAAGGAATGATTGATTTAGTCTACTGTGGAAGAACAATAAAATTTACCTCAATTGCAAATACTGGAATAGATAAACATGTTTATTAGAAGGAGGTGTCTCCAATCTTTTGCATACAGTATATAGTGTATATTGTGTTGGAAGTAAAATGTATTTCTGTTTGCTAGCTTTTCTTTGCATTTCTGTTTTTAATCAACAGAGCAAGGGTTCACAGAGCGGTACACCAGTTGGCAGTCAGAAAAAAGTAAAACGCACGCTACCTCATCCACCACCGGAAGAAGATACCCTCCTTGGCCTTTCTGGGTACTCCACTGGCTCTGCCAGAAGACGAATGTGTCGGAACACCACATTGGCCCGGGCCAAAATCCTGCATGACATAGACAAAGAGCTGAATTTGGTTGAACGTGAGTCCTCAAAACTCCGTAAAATACAGGCAGAGCTTGATGAGGAGGAGAAAGAGATAGATGCTAAATTGAGGTATCTGGAGATGGGTATAAATCGAAGGAAAGAGGCTTTACTTAAAGAGAGAGAGAAGAGGGAGAGAGCCTACTTGCAAGGAGTGGCAGAGGAGCGAGACTACATGTCAGATAGTGAGGTCAGCAACATCAGAGAGCCACGAGGTAATGGCCATGGGATAGAACGGCCACGGACTGCCCCTCAGTCTGACTTTGACCAGTTCATCCCACCGCAGACTGAGGCCGACTCTCAGTATGCTACCCTCCCCAGCCCATATTCCCATTATCAGTATGCATCACAAAGCCAAACACCAGGTCAATATCCTCAGCAGACGTTATACCAACAGTCCCTTTACCATCAGCAGGTGTCCCCATACCAATCTATCTACTCATCTGTGCCCTCACTCACTCAGCAGACTGGCTATGACCATTCCTCACTCCTTATGATGCAACAGAAGCCTCAACAGGCTTCTTTGTCTGACTTAGAGCCAAAGATTACAACAAACTATGAGGTGGTACGCAACCAGCCCCTCCTTATTGTCCCTACATCCACAGAGAGTTCCTATGGAGTTTCCCATCTTGGGGGTAAATACAGTAACCTTGACCTGAGGATGGGGCTAGAGGAGAGAGCCAGCATGGCCAGCAGCCCCATGTCCAGCATATCAGCCGAGTCCTTCTACGCAGACCTGGATCACCATAATGCCAGAAACTATGTCCTGATTGATGACATCGGAGAACTCACCAAGGGAACCTCAGGCCTCTGTTCAAGCTTCAGTATCGCTGATAAAGATATTAGCAAAGCTGACCGCTTGCTCCGGACTGCTGACGTTCGTCGAACGGCAGATGTGGCGGATTTCCTCGTCCCTCTTCAGGCAGCTTCCAGACTGCATCCGTATGGTAAAGCGGAAGAGGATTCCATGGAGGAGCCATATGAATTGAAGATGTTGAAACAGCAAATTAAGCAGGAGTTCAGGAGAGGGACAGACAGTCTCGAGCAGCTAACGGGCCTGCCTCACTACCTCCACTCTGACACCAGTTTGAAACATTTTCCCAAAGCTGAGAAATATAGCATAGGAAGACTAACGTTAGAAAAACAAGCTGCCAAGCAACTCCCAGCCTCGGTTCTCCACCAGAAACAGCTTAAGAATAAAAAAACATTTATAGACCCAAAAATTACTAAGTTTTCACCCATTCAAGAGACTAGGGACCTTGAGCTCGACTACTGCAGGCTTTTGGCTTCTGCCAGCTCGTCTGTTGGTGGACTGTCTGCCAGGGCAAGGCTCCTTCAAGATGAAATCACATTTGGACTCCGAAAGAATCTAGCTGAACAACAGAAATATCTGGGTTCAGCACATGGTGCTAACCTGGCTCAGTCACTAAACTTTGGCAACCTAGGGCCAACCATAAGGTCATCCCTTCATGAAGATGGTACATACCCTAGTGGAAGTCATTCAAGACCCTCCTCTAGGCCTTCTTCTGTATATGGACTGGACCTGTCTATCAAAAGAGACCTCTCAAATTCCTCGCTACGTCTGAAAACAGAAGGTGAGGATAGCCACTTTGGATCAGCTAGGGCTAAACCAACAAGTCTGCCAATAAGTCAGAGCAGAGGCAGAATTCCCATCGTTGCACAAAATTCTGAAGAGGAGAGTCCACTGAGCCCTGTCGGACAACCTATGGGAATGGCCAGAGCATCTGCGGGTCCACTTCCACCTATCTCGGCAGACTCCCGGGACCAGTTTGGGTCCAGTCACTCTCTTCCAGAAGTCCAGCAGCACATGAGAGAGGAATCCAGGACATGTGGATATGAACGAGAAATTGCTTTTATAAAGGATGACCTTCAAGGAGCCATGTCAGATAGTGAAGGTAAATTTGTTCTAAGATCTTTTATTTTCCGTCACAACTAAATTTGTGTGCATGTGTGTGTAACTCAAATTTCCTATACTTATTTCTTCTTTTGTTTCCATTTTTCAATGTTTTGTTTTATTTAAATGTACTTTAAAGCGGTTATATTTGCATGAAGTCATCATCCGGTGACACTTTAGTATAGGGACCAATTCTCACTATTAACTAGTTGCTTATTAGATGCCTATTTTTAGCATATTGGCTGTTTATTAGTACTTATAAAGCACATATTCAACATAGTCTACTTCCCTAACCCTGCCTAAAAGCTTAACCTAACAACTACCTTACTAACTATTAATAAGCAACACATTAGTAGTTTACTGAGGCAAAAGTCATAGTTAATAGTTTATTAATACAGAGAATTTGACCTTAAAATAAAGTATGAACCATCATCCTTTACATTTTCACCTTCATATGTACATTTGTTTATACAAGGTTTGCTCACTGTTTTTTAGTGAATGTACATGCTATTTACATGCAAAGGGAACAAGGTTGTTACTCTTTCCACTATTATTCTTTTATATGCATTTTTGTGCAGAAGCAATGTTGATGATCTTGCTTCATCACCCAGTTATTGATTCTGTTATTTTCCTTAATGATACACTATAGGTGCCTCTAATATTTATTACAAGGAAACTCTGCCTTTTATTTATGTTTCAACATTGCATAGTAATGTCAGAATGTATTAGATACAGATATAGTACACTGTTTCCTGTTATTGCCATAATTTATATAAGTGGAATTAGAAAAAAGTTGGGCAGTAAAAGACTAGAATATAAATTCTCCCAGTGTGTTACTCCGGCAGCTATTGGGTGTTGATAAGCACATTTAGTTGAGCCGTAATAAAACGTTTATCCTCTGGTGAAGACATATTCAAATTTTGTATTCATAGGACTACCTGGCTCAGCTCGGCTGGTTTCCATTAATCCATTTATAGAATATTCCAGGCTGCAGACATTCAAGTGTTATCACAATAAATGGACAAGTCTTGTGTAGCAAATTAACACATTTCATTTTACTGTCATCATGAACACTTTGGTACAAAGGCTAATTCTAGAGATAAGATGTATATTTTATTCTCTAGATAGATAGATGAAATGTTTATTCAGTGGTTGGTACAGTATCGTTTTGGCGGGTTTTGTTTGTATTCAGATTTTTGCTCCATTTCCTACTTTTAATTTGTCTGTTTGTACTGTCTGTCATGTCTGTCATGAGTTTGCAATGTTCATCCTCAATAAATTATTTTGCTACTTGAGGTTTTTTTCTTGCATGGCTTATTAGTGGAAATTTGAACATGACTTGAAGATAAATATCAATGGGTATTCCATTCCTTCTCTCAGTATGCCTTTCTACTATACATGTACTCAATTGATAATTAGTCATTTTAAGGCATACAATACACACATTGTTTGGCAGATTAATATAGTATCAATACACTATTTTGCCAAATAGACAACATTTTGCAAAAACATTTTGAAATCTTCTTTAAGATAAAACACGGCGAGCTATTAGCAAGGTTTTGAATAGGTTGATGCTGAAAGCGTTTGGTTATGTAGAAAACTGAGTGTTCTAGGTTCTGGGGTGCTGTTAGTAACAGAAAATAAGTGGCGATTTCTTTCAGTTTGTATATCAAGCATAAACTTTGTTTATAAATAATACACATGAAATCGAAATATCTGTGTTAAGACAGTGAAGCACTTAAAAACGCGCCCTGTTTAAAAGCATTTTATAATTTGTACATATTAGCTTAAGACAAATAGAAATAAAATCACTTGCCGACCTGTTCTGTGCAAAATGTTGTTTCGTATTTCTACTCGTGAAAGTGAACCCTGTAACATTTGTAGCATGTGATTTAACAACAATATGACCTGTGCTCAAGTCTTAAAACCTTTCAGAATGCTTTGGCTCATAGGCTTCTATCGCATATTTGTCGATTAAACTGATTTTGTTTTTACAAACTGGTGAATGTTAAAATTGCTATCTGTAGTAAACAAAAACAACATTAGTTTGGGAAGATTACAAAGTTTTGGTATACCTTATAGAAGTTAAATCTTAACACTCGTCTATAAATATTACCTGACTGGTTTTGCATTACAGAAATGTATTTAAAAAATGTCAACATCTCAAACAGTGAGGCGATGTGTTATTTACTGTATGTACTTTAGGGCAGCGTTTCCCAACCTTTTGTGTGTCAGCCCCATCCATAAAACTTGCGTACTAACACCTTCACTAATGCCAAGTAAACAAGATATAATTCAGCATCATCAACATTATCAGTTTGACAATAGCCTTCTAATACATGTCAAGTTCATCATTTTACGTTTATTAGCAAAATGCAAAATGGATAGGATATCTCTGGTTGGGAACCACTGTTTTAAAGACAAATGCATGTATTAGCAATCATAATAGTTTAATCCATTAGTGGTTTATTAATTGGCACAAAATGTTTAAAGGCTAATTGTACTATGAATTCTTTGAAACACAATGTTTTCACTACAGCTGGAGGTCCTAGCTGGAATGTGAAAGGTGAGAACTGCTGTTCAACAACCTCGAATCAATCATTAAGCATAAACCTACGTTCATGTGTGCCATAGTCTTGAGTAATGGGCATTTCTCAGTGGTGCACCTCAGACCCATCCTGGTATTCATGATCACTACTCTCCTCAATGTCTCTCTGACATGGCCTGATCATATCAACCAGGGCACGTACATGTCTACATTGACTACATATATGCATAATGTAGCAGGAGTGTCGCGGAATGCCAGTAATAGTTGTGTTGAGGGTCCGCTCTCGGGTACCACGCCATGATCGATGCATCGTTGCAGTGGAGTAATTCAATTAAATCACTGCTGATTTAAGCTGATGTTTGCTTAGCGAATGGACAGCGTATAAGGTTCTTTATTATGAAATTACTGTGGACTGATGCAGTTGTCCGTATTCTTTTGAGTTTATAAGGAGTCAGATGATGATATGTGGCGTCCCATATTGCTTCAGCCAAATAAAGAAATGCTTAGCTTAGAGAGTATTGCAATCATAACAGCTGCAGGTTTGAGCAGTAAACAGAATGGAAAAATTTGTTCACCCAATTTATTTTGGGGATGTGCTGATGTTTCAACACAAACCTTAAGTCTAGGACATTCTAGTCTCCGAGTAGAAGAGCAGTACACAATTGAAAGGTAAATTATCTGTAGTCTTTAAAGATATGAAAACTTACATCATTTATTCCCCTCGTGTCAATCAAAACCTGTATATTACTCTTTCTTCTGTGGAACACAAAAGATATTTTGAGAAATGTCTTAGTGATGTTGTTTTCACGCAATGAAAGTCAACAGAGATCAGAGTTGTTTTGTTACCAAATTTTCTAAAAATGTAATCTTTTGTGTTCTGCAGAGGAAAGAAAGTCATAAAGGTTTGTAACGACACGACATGAGAGAGAGTAAATGTACCAATTTGCATTTTTTAAAGAAATATGTCTTTAAGATGTCATGTTATAGACAGAATAGATGTACAATATTATATTTATAGCATTGTAAGTGACTAGTTTTCAAGTCATCAGAGAATAAAATCCATGTTTGCTGAAGTAACCTTTTACGGTGTGCTAAACAGACAAGGGAATTATCAGAGATTTGTTGGGACATGTCATCTTCACACTGTTGAATGATAGTATGTATGTGCGTATATCCGCTGGGGCTCTGACCCACAGCACTTCTTCAATAAATAAATTCTCAGCGCATGATGTGTAGCTAAAGGGACACAGCATGCCTGTTCTTGTGTGCATGCCTTCAACATGTCTCACATCATCACTCCTTCACCAGACCCTCTCACTGCTTCCCCTCGGGTCCGGCCACTTGGTATCTTAAGCGTCTACCTAAACAAGCCCTGTGGTTAGAAGCCCTGACCTAAAACTATCAGGTTGTCAAAAATTTAGCAAAGACGTTTCTCCATTTGTGTAGCGGTGAAGGGATGGTTGGAAGAAGTTTTGGAGTAGGACACGTGTCTCAGTTTTGCATTTGTGATGGTTCAATGGCTGCTCTCGTCCTGTATTGTAGCATACCACCTTCAGCACGAAGATACGGACTGGTTTGACAAACCTCGCCGCGGTGGACCAGAGGCATTCCAAGGCCTGGATAGGAGACAGGTGAGGGTGCAACCCAAAGACTTGATGTTTTATTTTATACAAACAGTACCTGACCCTAAAAATGATATCTCACTTCCAAATCGGATAGGATTGGGATCACCATACGTATATATGAATGTATATATTAAAACGCAGCAAACTACATCCTTTCATTGTCTTCATTCACTGGATGTTGTTTATATTGTTGTAGATAAAAGGCAGCCATTACCTCTTCCCACACACTCGCATCAAACTGCAGCGGGACCCGAAGGACCACAGCGTCTCAGGTATGTTTACACGCAGCAATTACTGCACGAGATACGCAATGAAATGTAATCAATTAAGCCCTGAAAACTCAATTACTGTAAGGAGAGAAGAGGACAATGTATTGATCAAGAGATCAAATTAAAGACTTATGTTACTGAGATGCTCTGATTAGGATTCAATTATCAGTTAAACAGAACCTGTTTGCTTTCAGGGGGCGGGCTGGGACTCCGAGTTGTGGGCGGGAAGAAGATTCCAGGGACCAATGGAGAAATCGGAGCATATATTGCCAAGGTGTCGGCAGGAGGATCCGCAGAGCAGACGGGAAAAGTAGTTGAAGGTAAGAATTCATTTTTGTATTGTAACAAAATAGCCAGGGATGAATGAAGGAAAATTAATGATCAATACACTGAAGGTCATATAGTTGTTTTTTCCGTGCATGCATCAGCATTTTCTTTTGCTGTTTTAACGTATTTGTACTTTATTCAATTTTATAAAAGAAAGCGTTTAATTTGAGTTGCCATTTCTCATTTCAGTGTGGTTGTTGTTGTTGTCGAGTGCTGCCTCAGCATCCTGTCAATTTACATGAGCTCTTCTGAAACTAGTTTTGCTTCCTCCACACACTTTGGCTTCGGGTGAAATTCTAGTCTCGGGTGTTTGACTTGTACTGTTTCATAACATGCAATTTAGCAAACACTCCACATTCTCATTACGGCCGTGATGCTACACTATAATCTTGGCAGTTTTAGAAAACATTGTTTCACCCTTGTTAATATTCAAAACTCCATTTAAATGGTGCCAGAAACATTGGGAGAGATGTTTTCTTTATAGACGTTTTTTATATTTCATTTTCTCCCAGCGATATGAAAGCACTGATCTGGTGGTAGATTACTCGCACGTCTATTGTCTATTTTAAGTGTGCACTTTCCTTGATACACGGTCGTGGTTTCATCTGCCACACATGAGGTGAAATTTCTGGTGTGCTGACTGAAACCCTTAAAGCTGTAGAGTTGTTTTTTGAGCCAAGAATGAACATAACACAGTGCGCATACACAGTGCATCTCTTTCAATTTTGCGATATGTACTGTACATTGTAAAGCTTTGCTGTAGTTTTGCAAAAGGTTTACCAGTAACTAATTGTAGATTTAATTACTTTCCTATTAATACTTTTTTTAATTTGAGTTCAACCTTGCTTTAACCAAAATTGAAACACTTTGACTTTTGAGATTCAAAATGAGAAAGAAGAGACTGGTCTCATTACTGGCTTTAGCAAAGCAACACTGCTAAACAATTACGTTATTCCTTAGCATTTTTGTCTTATTTTCTGGTAAAAATATTTAAAACTTCTTAAAAATACATTTACATACAAAGTAAAGTGACCTAAGTAAGAAAGTTAGTTTATGTTTAAAAATAATTGTACATAAAATCTACAGTAAGTTACTGGCAAACCTACTTAAAAACTACAGCAAAGTTTTACAGTGTACAGTAATTGTATGTAAATGCAGACCTTAAATCAGCAAAAATATATAACATATGTAAACAACTTGTATGTATATATGATGAGTTAGGTTCCATCTTTTTAATTAAAAAATTATGTTGTTTATTGTGCATTCCAATTCATATCAATCCAGCTGAATTTGGTTTGTTTATATTTAAGCCATAATATTTTATACATAGAGGTCACTTTAGTGAACAGCTTTTGGCATAGCACATCAACTACTAAGAGGGACTCTAATGCATCTTATACAATGTCACCTCTTCTGATGTCCTGTCAAGTGGAAAATGAAAAATGAAGAACGTTTGTTCGGATCTCGTTTTTCAAGCAATATGAGCCATAACATTATATAGAAAAAGAAACCCAACAGGTGTTGTCATGAAAGGGTTAAATTAATCATTTTGTTTATTTAACAAATAAAACTGCAGAAAAGTCTAATTACATTTATGTTTAAAACAAATTTGTACATCAAATGTAGAGTAGGTTACTGGCAAACCTGCTGTAAAACTACAGCTAAATTTTACAGTGTACTGTAATTGTGTGTAAATGCAGACCTTAAATCAGCAAAAAATAAATGACATATGTAAACAACTTGTGTGTATATATGAAGAGTTTGGTTACATTTTCTTTTAAAAAAATGTTTATTTATTCTTTATTCCAATTCATATAAATCTAGCTGCAGTTGGTTTGTTTTTATTTAAGACATAATAACTCAAGCAATACAGCGAACTAACACAATAAAACACAATAAAAACATGAATTTTTGAACATTTTTTGTTATCTCATTTTGGAAAAAACTCTTAATATATATAAATACTGTGTATAAAATATCTATTAATATAATACATATTATCTAATATTGCAGAATTTTAAGACACATTGTCATCTTTTTATACATAGAGGTCACTTTAGTGAACAGCTTTTCAAAGGCATTTCTTGCGTATGTGTGGATTTTGATGGCATAGCACATCAACCACTAAGAGGGACTCTAATGCATCTTATACAATGTCACCTCTTCTGATGTCCTGTCAAGTGGAAAATGAAAAGTGATGAACGTTTGTTCAGATCTCGTTTTTCAAGCCACATGAGCAACAACATTATACAGAAAAATAAACCCAACTGTGGTTGTCATGAAAGGGTTATATTTTTGTGTTTGTCTATTTATGAAAAACAGCTGCAAAAAAATAAGAGACCATTTTAAAATCCGTTTTTCTGACTTCAAAATGTACTATTTATAGGTATGTGTTGAGGTAAAATTATCATTTTTGTTTCATTCTGTGAACTACTAACAACATTTCTCCCAAATTGCAAATCACAATATTGTTTCTATTTGCATTTTTTAAAAGTTCAAAGATAATTTGATAACCTGGATTTCTACCAAAGTTTTCATGTGTCTCACAGATTGAGGTTTGATTTTATTGAAATTCAATAGAGATTGGCCACAATTCATCTAGAAATGGTGATCTCTTAATAAATTATCTCGCTGTATATTTATTGATATACCATTTCTTTTAGCATTCAAGCCTGATATCAGATATATTTTGAAAGCGTTTGTTTGAAACGGTTAAAAAATAATGAACAATTCAACCAGATTAGATTCAGAATTAATCTTTCTGTTACCAACATCAAACCTCCTAAAATAATAGACTAGTGGTGCTTATATAAAATATGGCTGGTGTTCTTGCTGAACGCTTATGAAAGGAAAGTGATTGTGTAAATCTGAAAAGACATTTATATGATACGGTGTTGTTATCATTCACTGTAGCGCTCCGTATGCAGAGAGGCTATCGGAAGAATCACCTTCATTTGTGTAAGTCCTGAAGGTTTGGCCTGGACTGGGCATGAGTTTGCCGTGTGCTTTAAAAATACTTTTTTCTTCTGCGATTGTTTCTGTCTCTGTTGCTCCAAGAGTGTTTTCTCATCGTGAGTGGAGTGTTCAGGCGGGCATGATAATGTGAAGGCGTGTGTGTGCTAAGGTAACTCTGTGATTGAATTTCCCCTCAGGTATCAAAAATCGCTTCTAACTTGCGATCTGTGTGTGAGTCAATCGTAATGACTTCGGACATTTTGCTTTTTCCTCTTCTCGCTGACTGTTTTCACCATATCAGTACTTTACAAGTGTCTTGTTTGATGTAGTGACAATGTAAAGCAATACAAAGCGTTAAGGCTTTTCAAAATAAATATAGTCAACTTTAATTGCAACATCTTCCATTTATAATGTTCACTTTTAGCCACTTATCTGACTGTCTGTGTTTATTTTTCTAACATAATAAATATTTCACTCACTGTTCTTCAGGAATGCAAGTTCTGGAGTGGAATGGAATCTCTCTGGTGGGAAAAACCTATGAAGAGGTGCAAAGCATTGTGGGACAACAGTGTGAAGAGGCAGAAATATGTGTGCGCCTGTAAGCTAATATATTCTTTGTTGCATAGAAAAGTACTGTGGTAAAATAAAGCAATAAAGCCCCAAGAAGCAGTGGGTTACAGTGCATTTTTTAACAGATAAGTGTGTTATAATCCCCTTAGCTGTTACAAAATGCCTTATAACCCACTGCTTCGTGGGGCTTATCGATTTTATAAAATGTTTATTCCATATGTGTAGAAACTTTACATTAAATAAAGTAATATTTAGGTTATGTAATGCGGTCCGCCCTTATAAATCGGAGTATTTTTTAACGGATTAGAACTCTGCTCAGCCAATCAGAATCAAGGACCATAACTGACCATTTTATAATGATACTTTTAGTATAGGGCTGTCAAACGATAAATCGTCATTAATCACAGCCAGAATAAAAGTTTGTGTTTACAGAATATATGTCTGTGTACTGTGCATATTAATTTTGTATTGATAAAAACATAGGCCTACACACACTATAGATGTATATATTTAAATAATTTTTCAATTCAATTCAATGGGGTCCAAGAACTGGTTACAGACATTTGTCCAAATACTTTCTCTCAATGTTATTTTAGTTTACTAAAATTTTTTTTTTATATTGACCTAAATATTATTGGAAAAAACGTTAACTGAACGGAAAATTTAAAGGTTGCCTCAGAAATGGACTGAAATAAATTACAAACATTATTTTTATTTCCGTTTTATTTTATTATTATGAGTTAATCTCATATAGCAGCATAAAAAAGCAAATAAAAAGACCAAGGCATTTTTTTAAATGTTACTAAAATTAACATAAAAAGTAACATCTAAAAATAAAAGCTAATTAAGAATATAAATAAAACTAAAAACAAAACTATTATAACTTTGTTTTCAACCAAACAAATACATTTATACAGGTTTAAAACATCTAGTGAGTGAGTAATTCATGACAGATTTTTCATTTTTGGGTGAACTATTCCTTTAATTAACATTTGTATAGAATTGAAATTAATGGTAAATATAAATAAATGCATGTAAATACTTTCTAAATGCATATCCATGTGTATGTGTTTATAAATACAAAATTAATTATCACATTACACAGACCAATGTAAACACAAACTTTAATTCTGTATGACAATCAAATAAAATGTGAGGGCCTTGTTTCTTAGACATTAGAAGTTGTATTATTATTTATATTAAAATTATTATATTATATTATTTATGTCTTGGAGTTGCATGGAGTGCATATTGATGCATATTGAACATTCAGTGACATTTTATACAGTATGTAAAAGTACCATGGTATTATCATATGACACTGTAAAAGTACCATGGTTAACTACTTATAGTTTTCTTTCCGCTGTTTAGAGATCTGAACATGCTGTCTGACAAAGATCACCCTCAACAACTAGACCATCATACTCAACTAAGAGCCGGTAAGTGTTTTCATTATTGTGTACCTTGCCCCTGATACTTCTGTCTGAAGTCCTACAAGACAAGACGGTTTATTTGGCAGCCATCTGGGCCATGGACCCAAGCAGCTATTTTATTTTTCTGAAATGTTTAAAAAATATAAATTAATAATTAATGATCCACAGTGAAATATAACAAAGTAAACGATCTTATTCGCTTCTTAATTATAACTCTTCCCCGCGCATGTGCTGTGTAGACGAATGTCAGCGTTCTCCAGGTGTAAACCCAATGCAGCTTGCAGCAGAGCTACAGAAGGTGTCTCAACAGCAGGCTCCGGCCTCCGTGCTGTCTGCGCTGGAGAGATCAGGCCATCTGCATTCTGCCACAGGATCCGCAGCCTCCAGCGGGGTCCCCAGCCCCGGACAGCCCGGCTCCCCGTCTGTTAACAAGAAACGTCACAGCAGCAAGGTATCATGGGAATGTGAGCGTGCACATCTACACTGCGTGAGCCTGTAGAGAATCTCATGCAGAGCAGATATTAAATGTGCTGTAGACATGGCTGCTGTTTCAAAGCAGGCAGGTTTATTTGACATTCTTTTATGTTTCAGTCAGCAGAAGCCCTGAAGCCACAACCACATCCAATCACTGGTGAAATACAAGTAAGTGTGTGTTTTCCGTATTTATTTATTGTGTGGTTTTTGGTCAGTGATTGAGTTTTTCAATTATACAAAAATTAAATTACAGGGAACTATTATTGAAAAATGTTGTCATTAACGGTGAAATGATCTAACCAACATCCAAACTTTTGCCGTTTTTTGTGTGGTTGTATTTGTGGTTTATATAGGTGATGCAGTCCTTTAGTATTGCAGTGTTGACTGCATTTTTTTAAGATTTATGATTGAACGTAGACCAAAAAATGTATATACTGTACACTACCACTCAAAAGTAGTGCACGTTGTAGAATAATAGACACCAGATTGTCTATAGGAGATATGATGTGACTAAGAAAATCTACAAAATTGTACTCTTGAGTGTCTGACTTTAGGAAGCGTTTGTCAGGGTCATGCGACCGGTACGAGGAGAAAGAACCCAGGCATTGGTAACGAATAACAAAAACTTTAATAACAAACACACAAAACAAAGGCCCACGATGGGGAGTAAAACAGGAACATAACAAAAATGCAAAACTTGAATCAAAAGACTTCCCACGTTGGGGCAAAAACTGGGAGAACACGGTCATACTAAAACTTAAAGTGTATACAGGACTGGGGAGACAAGGCATCAAAAACGACAAGGTAATTCCAAGGCAAGTACAGGACCACGACTGGTCATACACTAGGTAAACATAGCAAAACGAACGTGCACAGGACAATAGACACGAGGGCATTTTAAAGGGGTTTCAATCAAGAGGGAACAGGTGCGGGGCATTAAATCATTGATAATTACTAATGAGGAAACGAGGTGGCAGGAACAGAGACGAGACCGGAGAGAGAGTATGGAAACCCAAAAGGCCAAAATGCCTCTCTCCACATAAAACAAGAGGTTCTGTCATGATTCTGCCACTAGATCAAGAAAATCAAGACAAGATGGGGCAGAACCATGACAGCGTTTTCATCAGTAGTGAGATTTTGTGTGTGTTATAGCCTCTTGCTGGCTGCTTTGTCTTTGTTATTCGGTCCAGATCATCATTTATTCTCTAAAATGTTTTTAATAAAAAAAATTAAGGAATGTTAGCATAATTATATTCTTGTCAACAGATATAATTACAAACGTTTGAACATCCGCCTTCACATTCACGTATACGACTTTCACAAGAAACAAAGCAATTTAAGTGTTTCTTGAAACTCTTGAATAGTAGTGTACATATGAAAATATAAATCGTTTCTATTTATAATACATTCATTTGTACTTTATGTCGCAGTGATATCCTGAGAGGACAGAATGACTGTTATTCATCTCATACTCGTGTTTTTCTCTCAGCTTCAAATCAACTATGACAAGAATATGGGTAACTTGATTGTCCACGTTCTACAATCAAGAAATCTCGCACCTAGAGAAAACAACGGATACTCGGATCCCTTTGTTAAAGTCTATCTCTTGCCAGGGAGAGGGTGAGTATCTCTACGTGTGTGTGTGTGTGTATGCGTGTGCGTGTGTATGCGCGTGTGTGTGCGGAAGCGTGAACGTGAAGCGAGACATAGGTGAAAGATGCACAGAATCTCTACCTCTATTTATGTTATGTTTGTCATTGTCTGCATATATAACTGTTGTAATTGTTGTTAATTCAATGTCTGATATTTTTCTGTATCTTAAGTTTTATGTTTTCTGCCCCCCCGCCAAGGTTTTGTCTAGTCATCTGTACTGTAATCATCAAAAATCACCTTATTTTTAAGATCCACAAAGTATATTCAGGAGATTAGAGTATAAATCAGGAGATAAAATTATACCAATCCTTCTACAGGTATAATGGCGGAAAATCGCCAGGCATGCTGTATGAACCGAAATAAACTCGGTTTGAGAACACTTGCTTACTCACTTATTCATATTTTTACATTTAAAAAAATAAATTACCCCATCAAAACTGTAGAATAACACAAAAGGTACTAGGAATATGTTTTGACTAAAAAATCTAAACAAATAAATAAAACGTGTAGTCACCTTTTGCCTCAAATGAAAGGTTCTCTTACATTTACATTTAGGCATTTGGCAGACGCTTTTTTCCAAAGTGATTTACATGCTTTATCCTACACATTTTACATAGGTATTTGCAATCCCCTGGGATTGAACCCACAACCTTGTGTTGTTAACGCAATGCTCTTACCACTAAGCTACAGGAAAGCTTACCATTTTCCCAAGCAAGGGGTTTCACCACAAGATGCTTTTTAAACAAAATGGACGTTAACATTTGGTAGCCTCTTTTATCCAATGCGACTTACATTTCATTATACCATAAATTTATTTATTTATCCCTGGGATCTAACCCATGACCTTGGCGTTGCTAACACCACGCATTAACCACTGAGCCAAAGGAAAGCATTTAAATGAGTTCACATCTATTCTGTGCTCAGTCATTTTTTTTTTTAAATAAAATTGTATTCTTGAAAAAGTCTATATTTGCACAATTGTATCTTTGTCTATAAAACTAATTTCAGACATTTAAGCATGTGAAAACCTTTTTAAGACAATAAGAAACATTTCATTTAAATGTTCTAAAAGTTTTGACCATTAGTGTATGTTACCCGTAATAACTTGCATATCCACAGAGCTTAAATTTCTCTGTAGCCTGACTTTAGTACTGCAATGACTTATTGGAACACTGAAGTGGAATAGATCCTCTTTAGAGAAGTCAATTTTTATTAGCTTAGCCTTCCGCTCGTCACATGCTAGCCAGTAATCAAGCTCAGTGTCTCGGGCTAAAATCAGTGAAGTGTAGAGACAGCCCGATCGATATGACTTCCACCGGTATGAGGTGTGTAATCCTATATCTGCCATCTCTTAATGGCCATATCTGCCATGTTTATTATGAGATTAGTCCACATTACTTGTGCAGATGATCTTTCTGTCTGATGCTAAAAGCTGGACTCCGCCCAGATCTTCAAGCCGGAAGCTTTCCTCTCGAGTTCAGAGGGTTTGTGTCTCCCCTGTGTTTGGATTCTCTGACCATTGTCTGTTTGTCTGTATCCTTGTACTTTGCATTCATACAAATCTCTGGATTGGTTCAGCCAAGTCATGGTTGTCCAGAACGCAAGGTAGCGTGGTGATTCCTTTTCTTTTGGTTTGGCTATGTTTCAGTGGTGTACGTGTGTGCGGGTGTGCTCGTGTGTGATTTTCTGTTGTTTTATTTAGCTGTCATACATGGTGAACCTCATTTGTGGTGTGTCTCAGATCTACCTCAAAGCACAGATCTACCTCTGAAGTTGGTTGTGGTGTGAAAATTGAATAGGTCTTGAAAGCGCTGACATTGTTTGCTGTAAAACTCATATGGGCACACTAAGGCTCTGTTCCAAAACTTAGTAAGCTGGCATGAATGACAAAACCTGGAGTCATTTCCTGACGTTACCATGACATTAAAATAAACAGCACAAACATATTTGTTATCATAGTTCACTATGAACTGAACTTTTCAGTATTTAGTGAAACTTAAGTTATTTATAAATAAAAAATTTCTCATCTTGCCACCATATTGTATTTTGTCACTGAACTCTTTGCATTTTGGGTTTTGACCCAAATTTGATGTATACCAGCAACGCTGTGTGGAGGTCTAATAGTGACATTAAAAAACAGTGAATAATTTTAACAAATACGAAAAGAAATACAATACTTTTTAAATGGATGTATTAATAGAAATATTTAACTGTGTATTTAATTGCGATTCAGAATAATAAAACAAAACAATACATTTAAACATCATTTTTATATATATAATAATACAATTGAAATTCATGAAATATTTGAGATATCTAATATGTTTATGAATTAGGTAAATTATATTATAATGAAAAAAAGTGATTTCCTATTAACATTTTTATATCTAAAATTTCGATATTATATTTTTAAGTTGCACTTCTAGTCCTCCATAATGTTGTCATAAATCTAACTAAGATTGTATCTATGTAAGCATAATAATAAACTTTCTGCCATTTGAAACAGTCTTTCACGTCCAAAAAAAAAGCAGCTCACTAACGTTTTGGGACGAGGTATAAGAGTCTAGTGCTGCTGTACGCTTGCAGAGCGTATGTCCATGAACTCATGTAGACATTCTTCCACGCTGTGATCTGATAATGTCATCATCATCATTGGTGGCATGAACCGTAGACGCATCAGTGTTGCCTCCTGCGAGATCATCTTGTTTATAAAACTGCTCTGGCGAGTGTGAATGAAGATATTCTGCATATCCATTTGAAATGTTTATGGAATGTTAATTGCTGCTTGTGTCCTGTACCGATGACTACACAGTGCTGAGAACAAGAGGAGGACTAAATATATCCAGAAGACTCAGAACCCGGAATGGAACCAGACCGTCATTTATAAAAACATCCATCTTGAGCAGGTAAACATGATGATTCAATACAGAGAATTAATCAGATGTGCATTTTAATGGAATCAATTGAAGAGGGCATTCACTCAAATGTAATTGAGAATTACATTACGTTGCATAATCCATGATCTTGTCTGGGCTGCATGTTTTCTCTCTCTCTCGCTCTCTTTCTCTCTCTCTCTCTCTCTCTCTGTGTCTCTTATAGTATATATTTACACAGACATACACATTATCAAACGTTTCATTGAATGTTATTTATTTAACAGTTTTGCAAATTTACATAAATGTAGGCGGTAGGTACTGTAGTAAAGAGATATAATTATGAAAGGTAAAGAAAACACAATACATGGTCATTTCAAAAATATGTTTTTAAATTTAAATTATTTATTTTGTAAAATTGTTTCTATGTAGAAATATGACATAAACAACTTATTTAACCCTGAAATGAAGTAGACAGGCATCATAAATCATTGTGCTTACATTGGTACTTTATAGAAAGAAAGAAATTACAATCAGCACATTTTGTTACTTTGAAGGAGCAAAAAATTTAATGTCCAGTCTGTAGATTTAAGCGACATCTAGCGGTGAGGTTGCGAATGGCACCTGTGGTGTATGTAGATAGAAATAGCTGATGCTAAGGTAATAAACACATAAGTCTTCATTATGTGAGGTCTTTATACACCTTTGAAGACATAGTTATGTATTCTATATTACATTTCTGTCAATAGATCCTTACACATTACACACTGGACCGTAAAGATACTTTTAATAACTTTGCCACAATATGAGACTTCCATCCAGTCGCCACTTTTTGGAAAATTTAATTTCTTCAATGTACCTGATCATAAAGTAATATTTCATGTACTGTATATATATTTCCATTTTAGTAGTTAGTAGTTGTATTATATAAAAAAAATCACATTTTTCATAACTTACTTTAATATTTTCTCAGACTTTCTTCCTCGGTGTCCCTCTCTCTCCAAATATATGAATAACTATATATAGTCAAAGGAATATGCACAAAACTCATTACATGTAATCAAAGTAGTGTAAGACACAAGGGAAGTTACATCATCGCCTCATCCCCGTGTGTCCCATTTTTACACCCAAACTTGATATTCCATGGCTAAAAATTCTGAAAGTTGACCTAGTTTGGAATCATTGCTATGCTGTTAACTGAGTCACAGGTTTAAGGTTTAAAGATGTTCATGCTTTACCTGCACCTGACTGGAAGTCTGTGTCTGTTTCATATAAACAGCTGAAGAAGAAAACTCTGGAGGTTACCGTGTGGGACTATGACAGATATTCCTCAAATGATTTTCTGGGAGAAGTGAGTGTTTACACAATAAGTGTCATTTATACTGCATGAACTTCTTATGGGAGAGACGAACATTATTTGCATAAATCTGATTCAAAGTATGCTGTCTTTATTGTTATTGTGATTATGGTCATGTTATGATTTCATTAAATCTTCATATTTGTGATTATAATATTTTAATTTCTGAACATTACCCAACAAAGCATTATGATTAAGTTTCATTATGTTTTTTGCTAGGTGCTCATTGACCTGTCAAACACGTCTCAGCTGGATAACACGCCTCGCTGGCACCCCCTAAAGGAGCAAAGTGAGAGTATTCATCACGGACGAGCACCTCCATCACAGGGGCCAGGCGGCTCCGGGGGCCCGGGAGCGCAGGGCGACCCTGGTGGTCACGGGGGTCCTGAAGGACAAGGAGGCGATCCGGGGAACCAGCAATCACCCAAAACCTCCGTCATCAAGAGCCGAAGTCACGGCATCTTCCCAGACCCTGCTAAAGGTGGGTCATGCATACAAAATCTTGTTGTAAAACATTCTGTTGATAATTCCTGAATAATATCCAAATAAAAAGGTTGAACTACATGTTTACAGACACACAGGTATCTACCATAGAAAAGTCCCACAGCAGTCCCGGCAGCTCCAAATCCTCCTCCGAGGGTCACTTACGCTCCCACGGCCCTTCTCGCAGTCAGAGCAAAGGCAGTATAACCCAGGCTCACCTGGAGGAGGCGGGGAACGCCATCGCTGCGGCCGAGGCTGCTGTCCATCAGTCGCGATTCCAGCCAAGTAACTTTTACTAATTCACATGAGCTCACAGCGTCTCTGTTTTCTGTCCTTCTTTCTTTCTGACTTTTCTCTTGTTCTCACGCTCTTTGTTTCCATTACCTCTCGTCCTCACCTTTTTTTCCTTTTTCTTTCATCGTTTCCATTAAGAATTCTTTTACACTTAAAATGCCACGACAAAATGAAACAGCTGTTTCGTTTCTCAGCACAAAATGAAAACATGTAGCCTTAGATTTATTTACTATGCCATTGCTGACATAATAGTCAGCAATGGCATAGTAAAAAAAGACCTGATTCATTTGAAATAAATGTGAACTAGTAGCTTCTTAACATGTTTAAATTACATAAAAAAATATTATTAAACCTTAAAGGGATAGTTCGCCTTAAAATAAAAATGATTTCACTATTTATTGATCCTTATGTTGTTCCAAACCTATATGACTCTTTTTTCTGTTGAACACAAAAGAAGATATTTTAAGAAATGTCTCGGTTGTTTTGTGTCCATACAATGGAAGTCAACGGGGGCCAATGTTGTTTGTTACCTTGGTTTTTCGAAATTTTCATAACATCATAAAGGTTTGGATTGACATTAATTTACATATTCCCTTTAATGCATTTATAAAGCCGATAAAAATCACAAAAGAAGTCTTTCACTTTGAAATATCACAAGTTGAGCTGATGTAAAACTCGGCAAGGCAGCGTTATGCTTTATCTCTCATATAAAAGCTAATGCCACAGACATTCAGGCAAAAATGAAAGGGTAATTCTGCAGCAGAAATGGCATTTGTTGCATGAATAATTCGCTAGAAGCACGTCGCTTAAACTGATTTTCCAGCCAAGGCAATTAATTCCGTCAGTCCTACAGACACTCAAAGTCAAATTTTCTTTCAAGCAATCGTTCAGAATAGCTTCACTTTTATAAGCATCGCCCAGAAACCCCACGTGGTTACACCCAGAGCATGATAAACCTCTTTGTTACCTCATTTGCCCCGCCAGTAAAACCCCAGGCCTTTACCCCAGGTCAAACCCATATTTATGTCCGCATGACTGTGGTGTGTAAATATCATGAGCTGGTTTCATGTGAGGGAGATATATGTGGATGAGACCGACACGTGTAGAGACAGCCCCATCTAAAGGCAGAACTGATCATGCAACATCGTCCGGCCAATGAGAGCAAAGTACCAAGTCAGATGACCTTCACGGAGGGATCTCTGCTAGAGGAGGTGAGAGGCATGTGACTCCTCCCTCTCGCTAAATATTAAGACGAAAATCACTCCCCCAACAACACACGTCCATTGTAAAAGCACAGAAGCAAAATGTTGATTTAAATCAATTCAGATGAAAGTTTTGATAGTGTGACCGTTAAAGCAAAATATTATTTAAATAAAACTGCATTTACCTTTTGTTTCACCGTGGTCTTTTGTTTAAGTTTCCCACTTGCTTGGTTTCCCTTTTCTGTGTAACTTTGTGTGTGTAGTTCATATCCATTGCTTTTTCATAATGAGATATAATAAATTGATGTCAGAAATCCTTGCTACATACGCTCATGTTTAATCGCTGTTTCTGTTTGTGCGTTTTTGTGTGTGCCTACAGACAAAACAAGTCACAGAACAACTGAGTGTGATGGATATATTCTGGACAGCGAGGATGTCACAGGCACGAATGCGTTGGACAGTGCCATCTTTCAGGTCCCTCAGCTGTAAGTACCGGATGCCTCTTTTCCTTCCTCTTTGTTTTTAACCCTATAGTTCACCCAACAACATTTCAATTTGAACTAGTCTCAGGAGTGTCGTGAAGTCACCCAACATCAGAATGCAAAGATGCAAGAAAGTTGTAAAAAAATCAGGCTTGTTCCATTCATTTTTTAACTGATACTTAAATACACAAATACGTATAAACGTGTTTTCTTTACGGTGTTCGAGATCTGAAAACATTGCATCTTTCGAGCAGTGTGTCGCATTTAAGTTGTTGCAAGTAAAAAATGATTTTAATTTTTGGGTGAACTGACCCTTTAAATATGCAAATCTCTAATTACATTCATCAAAGCAGTAGGAAAAAAAATCTCACATCTTTCTGTTGGAATTTTCGTCAGGAAAAACATTCCTAATGGAACAGATAAAACCAGAGGACTTGAATCTCTGAAGCTGTCTGACTCTGAGGGTAAGAATCAGTTTTCTACTGCACTTTTATTCAGTCCGCTGGAATCATCGCCACACTGACAAGTTGAGCATCATACTGTAGCGGTGAACCTCATAAAAACTGAATCACACACACACCAAACGTTGAGTCATAATATACACGGGGGAGTCGATGGGGTCATGTTCACCCATGAGGCTGAATTAGCACATGTCAGAAAGCTGTTTGGGACACTATGAACCTGTTAGACAGGAAAACAGTAGTCATACCCTTCTGTTCTCCTCTCGACGTGCCCCTGTGTCACTGCTATACACTGCTGAATAATTCATCACAGTTGTGGGTGTGTGTGGGGGTCGTGTGAGTTGTGTTTGTCGCTGTCAAAGTTAATAGACGTCAGCGCAACAAAACATGGATTCTAACTGGATCATATACAGTATATATCGTTTATATATTTTATTTTTTCCCATATTTCAAAGAGATCCTTTTTCAATATATTTAAGTTAATTGCTTTATTTTTATGTTGTGTAAATATATTTGCCATCTACACATAGTTTCATAAAGATTTTCATATGTTGCTATTAATACTTTGTCCACTAAAGGTCACTGTTCTCCGCGTATTTTATTATATATATATATATATATATATATATATATACGTATATTCGTTTTTAGTATACATTAGTTTTGAACAGTTGGTATCGATCTTAAGATTAATTTACTATACATTAAGGTCTTAGATGATGAGAGGAAATAACCGAAGAGTTTATTTGAAAAAACAATGTCTTTTAATTTAGTTATAATGTTTTTCTTGTGTTTTATAGTGTTAGTTAGCTGTATTTTTTTTCCGTTATTATAACTTAATCAAAACAACCCAACTCCACTTTGACTGAAATTAATTGTTGCAAAATAAAAACATGACTTTTAAATAATATTTGAAAATGGAGTTCTAAGACTCTTAAATTAATTTTAACAGCGCATTTGTTTTCCATTTTTCCACATAAATCATGTTTTTAGATGTTTCCTATGTTTCCTATATATAAATATATGTTAATGACCTTGACATTCTTACTTATAGGTAAAAAGATGGGAGAGATTAAGGTGGCTTTAAAGAAAGAAATGAAGACCGAAGGAGAGCAGCTGGTTCTTGAAGTTCTGCAGTGTAGAAACATCACCTACAAGTTCAAATCTCCAGATCATCTACCTGGTACTGCATCATATCTCTACAACTTCTCATCATGCCATTCTGACAATAACAAGTAGTGTTGTTGAAAAATATGAACACTGATGCACAAAAACTGAAGTTGCTACACGAGTTGGACATGTATATTTTTATGGTTGTTCTAGACCTGTATGTAAAGCTCTACGTGGTGAATGTCGCAACTCAGAAGAAAATCATAAAGAAGAAGACGCGAGTGTGTCGCCATGACAGAGAGCCATCCTTCAATGAGACGTTCCGTTTTAATCTCAATCCGGTTGGCCACTCTATCCAGGTGACCTTCACTATATGTTTGCATTTCACATCATTTACGTCATGTGACGTTCCCTCATTCTCATCCTCTCGCTGTCTTTCGCCTCCTCATAGCTGTTCCTGGTCTCAAATGGAGGAAAGTTCATGAAGAAGACCCTGATCGGTGAAGCCTACATCTGGCTGGACAAAGTCGACATGCGGAAACGAGCGGTCAGCTGGCACAAGCTAGTGGCCACCACCAATCTAACGCAACCTTAATCGGCCAATCACAACCCATCACTGCCCTCCGCGAAATGAAACAAAGGTGGGTTTGTGAATTTGGAATGACTGACAGGTGCATTATGTTGATAATGATGGAAAAGGAAATGACAAACTCAATATTGTGGCTGAAGGGTGGGACAGACTGTTCACCCCCTGAAAACATCCAAAAATCAAACATCCACCAGGACGGTAATCCATTTTATCTCTCAGAACACGGTTATGATCTTGGAAATCATTTCTGAAGCAACATTTCTGTTCTAATGCATACATACTGTATTTCTGATGTCCATAGGCTCTTTAGTACTTGAGAATCTGTACATTTCATTGTCATCACATATCCAAAATTGTATATGTATATTTACCACAAAAACAAGATATAATACATATAGCAGAATTCACAAGATGATTGAATACAATTATTTGATAAATAAGGAAACGTATCATATCATATACTATGTTATGCACTGAATTGAGGTGATAGTGTAAGAAGAAAAAAAGACAATCCTTAATGTTGAATGCAGTGTTGATCAGCACCAGTTAATGTCTTAAGTCGCTTTTTAAAGTTCAGGTTTTATGACGGACATCAGCTGGAATCAGACAGAAGGCGACCGGTGAAAACGTTCAACCAACATTGCGAAGGTTCATCATCCTGACGTTCTGACCCTGGCTGTTTGTTGGACAATAAAAGAGGTCGTATTTTGTGTTTAGCACTCGAGCCCTCAAAATTGTCTTCTCTCAAAGGGCGTCTACTTTGTGTCCAAAAATTTGATTGTGCTGTTTGTCCACGATCTGTGTTTGTTTTGAGCAGCGTCTTGGAGTAAATGTCACGTCGGTGGTCAAATATTGTCTCTGTTTTGTGAGTTCTCTGTGGAATCCAAATATGCAATTACGAAAAAAAATTGAATAACGTACATTTGTGAAACTCACGTAAGCGTTCTGGCTCAAAGTGACTCAGAGGGTTGAAATCCGGATGTAACGTTCGTTGTTAATTTGGTGTCTGTCCTCTGTCACGTGTTTCACGTGGTGCGCTGTTTCGAAATCGTTTTTCGAAGTAACCATCTGTTGTGATGTTTGATCTGTTTAGCTATAAAAGATGATTGTCTCATCATTTCAACATGAACACTGCCTCTTTAACCTTCACCGTGTCAGTGTAGAGCTACACAATGTGCCAATGATGAGGCACACGCTTTTGTCTGTCTGGTCAGTGTTTCCATATCCGTGGACATCTCACGTATGTGGAAACCGCTTATAGAACATACACAAAGGTTTCTTTGTTTTAATCTACATCCTGCACGGGTGATGCACAGATGTATCTTAAGAAAAGGTTGCTTAGACAAACTCTTGTGTGCCAACCTGATGTTTTAACCAAATCCACTGGTTCAGTTTGGGTAATCTATGCAACATGGATTATGTTCTTTGAATGCATATACCTTAACATATATGACATAAAGTCTAAATACATGTATATGTTGAAAAAATAGAGAAATTAATTATATGAATATTGTATAGTGTTTATTTTTATTTATTTTTTACTTCCTCTTTTGTGGCACAGTACATATTGATCGTATGCACTTTAGGTTGTTGTACTCATAGATTTCCAAATATCATCAATTGACGCTACATTAAATATTGAAACATTGGGAATCTTCTGGGAAACGTAAAAAAAAGTACTTACTATATTATATTGTGCCCGACTGTTAAGGGTGTTATTGTGATGGCCAATTAAATCCCATCGAGTTTTTATCCACATCATTATATTTCTAAAAAAGGTCCCTTTAAACAAGCACATGAATCTATTTGACAGTTATCTAATCTTCTATTGCAAGTTATTATCATCCCGTTATTTTGGGGGTGACTTTTGCTTGATTCTGTTACCGTATGCTGTGTGAATGTGATATCTTTTTGTAAATATATCTGATATTTTCTACGAGAAAAGGCGTGAATATTAATTTGGGCTGATGTCGAGCATGTGATTGTGATCACGAGATCAAACTCTGTCTGTATATATTGTATTTGTCTATCTGTGGAAGAAAGAAATAACTGGATCGGTTTATTCAAGTGTTCGATCGACCCATTCCAGTCTGTTCGTCGAAATCAGCAACATCTCTCAGAATGAAAATGTTAAGATTTAAAAAATGCATACGAAAAGTTTTTCTTTCCAATTGAATGGTTGTCAAAGAGTTTCTATGTTTTTACATAGATGTTGCATGTTTTGTTAGATGTCTGTTGATATATTTTGACTCCGGATTCCGTCGAAAAAGAGAGAGAATCTGAACACATCATCTGACGTTGTATGCGGACTGTAAAAATGCTTGTAAAATGAGTCTTGTTTCTCACTTCGTGTAAAAAAGAAGAAAAAATAAAATGTTATGGTTTTGTGGTTGTCCACAGGATGTCATGAGATTATGCAAATTGTGCAGTAGAGAAAAAATAATATATGAAAATTAAGAAATAAAGGAAATCTTTCTCCCTGCGTATAAATAATAAAGAATAGATTCTATTTCAAATGTGAAACTGTGTGATTTTTTTTTTTTATTTGCTTCTTGTAATAAGAAAAAGGGGTTGTTGAATAAGAATTCTGGTTATAGATGTTATTCTCCACATTTATTTTAGAACTACACCAAAATACTTACATACTTTTGAGCATAACAAGGCAATACCAATTTCTAAATACTTAATGTTTGGTTGAAAAATATTGAATGGTTTACTCTATGTATTTGCAGGACTTGGCCACCAGATGGCGCCGGTATCTAACAGCGGTAAAATTTAACAACTCAACACTTTGTGTTTTATCTGAGCAAAATCTTTTTTTTTTTGATAAGGAGATTGCATTAACTGAATAGTTGAATCAGACTGAATGATTAAATTGCAAATGAATAAACTGCACCACACATTATTTTTTAATAAAAAATAAATAAATAGTTGAAGACAGAAATTGGGTGTGGTGTGACTCATCCACATCTCATTATCTGAGGGACACAACCTTGGGTTATTTAAACAGTCTCACTGAATAATGTAGTACCACCCTGCTGTCAAACAGGTAGCCTTGTGTTTTTTCAAAGCAAAAAGAGCACAGAAAGAGACAAAACCGACTACGAGATGGTGTTGTGAACACACATCCTCTCTGGTGATGTGAGGCAGGGCCAGTTGCCATGGAGACCGCAGATACAAGGAAGGGCCCAGGGGAGTGATATGGAGCTTGGATGGCAGAATATGTTGACGAGTATGTAATACCCCTCATCCTTTTTCTTGTCTCAATGTGTCCAGATAGCCAACATCGTATTTTGCTATTGAAAACATTGCCTACCTTTCATAAACTTGGTTTCTATGTGTACTGTTTTAACGACAAATGTACATCTGAAGTCAGTTGGCTTCCTCATAAATTGTCTTTAGAGACATTTGTTTTCGCTTTATACAATGTCAGAATGTCCTATAGAGTTAGGCCTATTAAAGCAGTTCTTCTATAAAAAAGAAACCATGACAGATGTTCTAATGGATGGATTTAAAGGTTATAACGGGAATTGCATTGCTTATAATGGAAACTATATTAGTCTATGTAGGTCACTACTGGTAATGTTTTGGGTTCTAATGGCGAGATTTTTAATTGGGGGATGGAAACCAATTACCACATAGGGACATCCCGACACACCACATACAGAAATTTTGAATGGCTTCAATGGCAAACAGTTGATAGTTCATTACATTATCTGTAATGAAAACCATTCAAATGCTATCTTTTGCTTTTCAGCAGGGAGAGCTATTAAAAAATAACAGTACAGTAGCTTAGATCTCACGTGCGGTCTAGACGGACAGCTAGAGACTCTCTTACAGACATTTAATGAGCTTGGTCATTAGCTTATGCTGAACAGCCCAGGGGCAGGCCGCAAGCGCGCACGAACGCATCGACACACATTCAATGGCACATAAAGAGCTTCAGCCACAAATGGCCCTCGAAGGTGCTCAGAAAATGTTCTAATGCACATCGGTGTCTAATACACTGTCAGGGCCTCTCGCGTGACCCCATATCTACGTGGTTGTTTGAAAAGAGTTGGGTGTGCACATTAAACCGAATGTAAGCAACGTGCACATGAACTCAGCTTTCCCCGGCATCCTTTAATCATCAGTTTTGGCCGCTCAGAGAAGTAAGGAGGTCACGACAGTGCTCTCTATTTGAGTTCTGTGGGGGATTTTAATGAGAAAGTGTGTTTTGATGATGGCACACGTTTTTTTCATTTGGCCAAGTGCTGGGTAGGGCTTTTATCCTGGTCTCTTATATAGTGCTCTCTAAGTATAGGGTCATGCTGTATCTCTTTTGCATCAGAGGATGCGCTCTTCTCTGGTGGAGGTGCATCGTTGATGAAAATAAAACACTCCTCCTGGCTTTAGTGGACCGGCGGTTCGATGGATGCGTGCTAATGGACCTGTGTACAGACCCTGCAACAAAAGCACAAGGCCAAAGCTAGAGAGAACACCGCGCGCCTCTCCTCGCCCTGTTGCACGAGCCTCGTCCTGACACTCGTCGTTGCCGCGGAGAGCGTGGTTGCTAGGCAACGGGTGAAAGCCGAAATCCCTGGGTAACTCGCCGCCCCGACCTGCCTCGCAGCCCCGCTCGCCCGCTTATTAACTCTTATATCATATCAAAATAATTTGTTTTTATTTACGAACATGCTGCGAACAAAAAGTGGGCGGAAACACCCAGATATTAAACATTTGCTCAATACGTTTTTAGGCTACACATATAGCCTAGAAGATGCTGTTTTAGGAGATAAATGAACACTTTAGCCAACATGTTAGATATAGGATAGAAATGTGCGTGTTTATGAATTTAGATGCATCATTTAGTGACGTTATAAATGAACGATGACGTATACAATTACGCAAAGATAATGATCATTTGCAGTATGTTTCACAACAAATTTCCCGACTAAACGTATTCGAAAACTATAGGCCATATAATTTGTAATAAAATTAATAAAATTAGACAATTAGCATATGCATGGGCTACTTGCGCGCAATAAGAATGGCGTTTGGAGAATGAGTGGATTTGTGGAAGATTTAAAGAACAGTAAAAACAATACAATATATTTTACAAATGCAATTCATTTCCCTGTGCTTTAAACACTGACTCTATCTGCTAGGTTTAACAAAAATTCTGTAGGGTTACGTCGTGGCACTTTTGCGCGTTCTTAATTTATTTCAGGTGGGTGTTACTTGGTATGTCTTGAGAAAGCATTAGGTGAGATATGAGAGAGATATGAGAGAGAGAGAGAAAGAGAGAGAGAGAGAAAGAGAGAGAGAGCGCGCGCTATGGGTGCACTGCATGAGGATCCGATGAAAGATAGAAAGAAGGCGATTGCATTGAGAGGGTGAGAGTGAGGGGTGGGGGCACAATGACGCTGATTCGGGGCTATTGATCTCTCCCTCCCATTTACACCGGGTCAGTAGTTTGATGAGCGCGAGCGCAGTATCAGACAGAAGAGCGGCACGCGCTTTGGCCATGTAACATCAAGCGGTGCGTATAGAGACATCCAAGTGGACACTCATCACCCATCCGATCCTTCTCTGTCTCCAACCTGATGACGGCTGTTAATCAGATTAACCAACAGGACGGCAGAGCGACACATCATCCCTCTGGAGAAAAGTAACTGTTCGTGGGGCTGCTGTGGATTTATAAAAGATGATGCGCTCCGTGCGCCCCAGATCAGGAGGTCTGATCATGAATCCGTGCAGAAGGTCCGTTTTGATGCTTTTCATCTTGTCATCTCTTCATATATCGTGCCAATCGGAGTTTCCCAGTCCATTCATGTAAGTACACTAACGTCGTTGTTTGTTTGTGTAAGTGCACAAAGCCCAAATGTTTTTTTTTCCGTGCAGCACCTGTTTACGCGTAAGTTTTTGTTAATGAACAATGCAATGACTATTGTATTATAAAATTCCACTTATTTAAGATTAATAAATCATATAACGTTTTTATGATTCATAATCATAACACCTCAAAATAACATCTATTGTTTACTCCATTTAAACATTCAACATGACATGTAAACTTATTTCTGGAGTCAATTGGAGTATTAATTGTCTGTATATATTGACATATTTTAGAGCTTTCACGTATGCTACAGATTTGTTTAATGACAATGTAATTTTAGCTGTTCATTTTTAACCATGTTAAATCGTTTACTATGGCAAATACATATTTATAATTATCTGAGGGTCAGTTGCCTCCTGAGGTTTGCAATTTCCTTATCACGATATTTAAGTGATGTTTAAAAGGAAAGTTCATGCAAATAATGATTTAGGGGGTGTCTAGATCACAAGTTCTTTATTTACTGATAATTGAACTCAACAGAAATGCATTGGTTGTGGTCATGTGTGTCCACCTTAGATGGTTCTATCTTGTTAGAATAGTAACTGTAGAGAATTCACAATTCATGTATTCACAGTCAATAATAATTTTCATAATTTTAGCCCAATTCAGTCCATCATAGATCCCCAGCTTCTTTACTCGGGTACTCTTAGATATTCAGGTTGTTTGATTGTGTCAGAACAGATAAATCACACAGCTACTTTTAAAAAGATTGAGACCTTTCCCAAATGGTTTTGATATTTTGATTGAAGCATATTGAGCATCTCTTATTAACATAAATGTATGTGCCACTGCTACAAGCTACATCATATACAGTCTCAAATATTTCTTAGTGTTGCATTGTGTTTTATTGCATGATGTGAGGACCTGTACAGTATATTAGGAAACATTGGCGCTTGTTAACATCAAATTTTTCCAAAAAAATTAAACTAAAGAGGACCAAGGTTGTTAGTCACTAATATATTTAACATCTCCTTTTGTGATCTTTGGAGAAAAGGGGATCATGCATGTTGTTCCTTTTATTGGACCATCAGTTTTTTTCTACGTTATCATTAGGTCATGTTTTTAGTAGGAAGAATAATCTTCTTGGGTGGTGGGAACTGACGTAGATCAATACATATGTAATGGTTGTAAACAACAGGGTACAGTTGTTCCGAATAACAAATGGCACAAGTCCTTTCGGTAAATTGCCTCTTCCGGTGGGTTTTTGAGTCATTAATCACTTTAAGACGTAAAAAGCTGTAGATGCATTTGTGTACTTTGCAATGATAGAAAGGAGTTCATAAAACAACGGTAGAATTTATATAAGAAAAAAACACATTAACTAAAAATACATTTTCTTCATGGAATGTTTTAACAAAAAGCAGGCGTGTCAAGCCATTTCGATTTTCAAATTAAATTTCAATTTCTATTAATAAACATACAGCTATTTTTTTCTCCCCAAGTTGTTAAAATGCATTTGCTTGTGAGATTTTTAATGGGCCTGATGCTGCTAATGGAACGCACCACTTTAGTCATCCCATCTATACGGCTCGCAAAAAAACAATTTGATGAGCATGCCAATATGCTGCTAAAATTGAAAGTAGATAAGAAACACTGTTCTGCTTTCTTTCAAGTGTTAGTTATTGCGAAAACATGTTTTTTTCGAGAGGTAACTAAGGTAGGATCCCTATAGAGAGATGACGCAGGTGATCACTGTGGCCTTCTGACAGTCAGAGACACCTGTCCCATAGTCCCCCACTGGCCCACTTATCGACTCAGAAAAGCCACACATCTCACCAACAGAGAGCAAAAAATACAAATATGTTTGAGTAGGCTGTAAAAGAAAGATGCTTTAAGATGTCCAACATCTGACTTCTTAAAGGGACGGTTCACCCAAAAGTCGTTATTTACTTTTTTCATAATTGTTGAGAAAATTACTTCAATTAAATCAAAATATGCTCATTCACATGACATCGATGGTATTCATGGCGGTTTCCACAGACAAATCATTCTGCAATAACAATCACATTTTTTGATAATGCAAATCATAATAAGGATAAACGATGTCGAAATTATGGGGTAGTGCCCGAGGGCCTCGCAGGACCATAATCCATCCAGACTCCAGCATTTAGTGAACATTGTAATGAAGCTTAGACATGCGTTCTAAAAGAGGCCTGGAGTCGTAGCACTGTTCTCTTGTCAGCTGAGCTCTAATCCTCAGCCTGTAAAAGGATTAAGTAGCTTATTATAGAGGAGCGGTGGAAAGCTCTGAATGGACCTGGGAAATGGATGTGAATGAAATCAAACGTTCACTGGAACAAACTTAATAAGATCATTGACGAATCACCATTTTAGCTGATTCATCTATAAAGAGCCGTGGGTATATCTTAAACGCTGATAGTCGAGTGTATCTTTTTAAAAGAATCTTTCATGATAATGCTGTCTGGGAATACTTTAAAATGAAAGATAAATATACAGTTGGGAAAGTTATACTTGAAGCCAGGTATAATGAATTCTAGATGCATTCTTAATGCGTTCAGAGTAATGCACTATTATACAGCTTAAAATCAGATGACTATTCTTGTGATTAATTGTTAATAAAACTCTTTTTTTCATAATATAACTCCGGTTGAACCACTGTCCTAAAATAAATCAATATTTGATTTCCTTTTATTAAGTAAGTACCTGCGCAATAGGTGGGCAAAACGTACAAGGCTTTAAAGTGCATTACACATAAAGGCTTCGTTTAAAGTATTACCAAGATTTACTTTCTTCTGTTATACGAGTGGGACTGGAAATGCATGACTTCATGTGAAACTTCGCATCTCCCACACTATTAAAGTGTACTGGGTAGCGTGCAACATCCTGTGAGCCAGCAGATTCCCTGTAAGTGGCCTGACTGGTAATGACTTATTCATACTGGGTTTTAAAGAGCGCGTGAGATTTTACATCGCTGGAGGCATGTACTTGCAAAACAGGATATTTTGACTCGGGAGACTTACCACGAAGAGAGCTTGTATGACCGTATCTTTCTACCCCTGCTCATTAGAAACCACCTCGGCCAACAGATTGTCTCATTGCAACCTACATCTGTGTTTCCAGTCCCTGAGGGGAAAACAGACTGAAGAAAGAATAGAATGTGAACTAGAAGAGAATGGAGAAGCCCGTATTAAATATACAACTCTTCTACCAATCCATCATGTTTACTTGCATTTTCAAATTCAGTTCTGCCTCGAATACAATTTAAGAAGAGGGCTATTGACACCATACATACTAAAACGTATATAAAGATTTTGCATCTGCTCTTGGTAGGTTATGTTCATGTACACAGGATTTGACAGTTAGATTTTGCATTGCTAAATTGAATTGCTCGGCGTATGTAAAAAAAGTACCGCAAGAGCATTCTGTTTCATACACTTTAATTATCGCTCTCGCTGTTCTTTGACGTAAACCGCCGATGACTGCACAGCGCCTCATGAAGTCGCACACTGTGGATGACGTTACGTCGTGGCGGTAAGGGGCGACGTATTTCAATTTATTACGTATGTTCTCAAACGCTATCTCACGTTCGCCTTAAACGTGAGTGAAAGCGACAGAGACAGCAGAGTCAACTTTGCGACGTTCTTTTCTAAAGTTGATTGAATTAACTAATATTTAAAAATCTTTAAGTGTCTTGACCTGGAAAATAATTTGCTTTACGTCACGTCCTTTGTGGAAGTAAGTTTGTGGCCCATAAACAATAAATTCGGCGTAGTATTATTTCTCCAATAAAAACCAACACTGACGAAGTTAGGAGTATTTTAGTGAGTTAGTGAGTATTTTATTCCAAGTTATAACTTTTTCTTTTCAAATAATCATTTTAATGGAAGAAATGTAACATTTGGGGATTTTATACAATGTTCTGCATTACATTATATTAATATACTTTATATTAAACTTTACAATTCTATTCTTTAATGACCACTGTCGTGTAGTGTAGCCTTCTTTGTGTGACTATTTGTATGTATAAAAAACGATGTTTATTGCTCAAAGGGGCAAAATGGCCTTTTTAAACAATTTGATTTGCTTTGTAAGTGTCAAATGTTAATGGTTAACTAAATCTCTCCTTTTTTCAGAAGAGAATTGCATTTTGGTCAGAAATGTATTGCCCCTTTATTCATTTTCTGGAAAGTTTTGAACCCTTTTCCAACAAGTAACACAGCATGTCACCCATCTTTGTAAATTACTTAAATTAAAATTGACATTCTGTTACAAGATCAGCTTTATTTACATTGTATATTGTAGTTTTTGAAAATATAAAATGTTTTCAGCGGAGGACGTCCTAACAAAGAAGTCCACTTTCAGTGGCATTTTCCTCAAGCCGCGTTTAATTTATAAAGGAATATATCAAATGAATATTCATAAATCAGTGTTTTCAAAGGGTCATACCCAACAAACACGTGCAGATCATGTCTAGATTGCGTCGGTCGGTTCAGGACCATACTATCTATAGGTCTACACGATGTGCAAATCCAATACGGCATCTGGATGTCTGACTACGACCTGTCTTGAACGTAGATATGAGGTTCAATATTTATGCATAGCTTGGAGACATGTTTTTGGACGTCTGTTGATTAGTTAATAAAGGACACCATCCATTAGTATCTGTTAGAAATGGACAGCTCTTCATAAAAGTTTACCTCCATTGCTGGTGATAGACTTTACAAGTCTCCTTAAATTTCTCATCATGGTTTGGATTTTTTTAGATCCGTGATTGCAAAATCAATGAAAAGCATTTGACTTCATTCTGGTATTCATTAATTCACTGTTCTCGTACCAAGAGCATATGGTGTATAATGGGGGTATAATGATTGAACAATGTTTTCACCCAAGGGTGCCTACTACCTATGGTCTTGTACAGTACATTAGCATTAATTATTAATATTAATTGGCTGTTATGTAACTTGGCTGATCAACCATTGGATCTTGTGACTTCGCATAATTTGCCTGTATGAATCAAATCCACCATTATTATACAAGCCCTGCTTGTTTGTTGAGTTATGTGTTGGATACAATATTGTGTCCCGGTACCTTGATTAAAAAAGTCATATTTAATAATAACGGATGGTTATAAGAACTTCCAAATAAAAAGACAAAATGAACGAAACCACATGAAAAAATAAGATCTTCAGATCTAATACAGGAGATGACAACTTTTTCTGTTTTCTTGTTGTTGTTATGACTGGATCTATTTGCAAGAATGGGATATTATTTTTGAAACTGTTGTTTCGGACAATTTTTAAGCCTTGTATATCAAAGGCACCTGCCAGTAAAACACATTGGCATACACAGCCTCTTGCATACAAAATAATGTGCCTGACTTACACAGCTGCCCTCATTACTATGATTAGTTATTTCATAAAGACGTTATTGTTTATGTGAACAATATTTTGTGACCCCTCTAGGTATGGGTAGATATTGCATTTATGTTATTGATATATTTGTGTTTGCAGGATTAAAGAGTGGGTTGATCAACATCAGCAAGAACTGGTATCTTTAGCAGACACAGCCAGCGGTGGGAGTAATCTCAGACAGGTCAGAGGTCAACTGACCTTTACACCAGAACACACACCTTTATGTATTAAAGTTCACCCAAAAATGTACTCATCCTGTTGTCATTTCAAACTATTATGACATTCTTTCTTCTGCAGAACACAAAAGGAGATATTTTGAAGAAAGTTGGTAACCGAAGAGCTCTGGCTTCCATTCACTTCTATTGTATGGACACAAAACCAATGCAAGTGAATGGGAGCCAGTTAAACACATTCTTCAAAATATCTTTCTTTAGTGTTCTGCGGAAGAAAGAAAGTCATACTGGTTTGAAATGACTAGTGGGTGCGTAAATGATGACAGACGTTTTATTTTTGGGTGAACCTTAATGTCTGCATATATTTAATGAAACAAATCATGATTTTGCAAAACCTCTGTGGCAGCTTACTTAGTTATCAAAATAATCATTAACGTTAAGCCATCATTTCAGTACCTTATTAGAGTATCTAATGACTGCTTTTCCCTCGTTACTGCAGATCTTCGAAAGTAATCAGAATTATTTCACTGTGAAAACAAATAATGCAGGACACCTCGTGGAATCGGCAGCAAGGAATATAGAAAACTTCTTGAAAAAGCGAGCCAAAGCGCTACAGGTAAGAACAATCTGCTTTATATGTGAATGCATTGCTCATGTGTACTGACAAAGAATAATGGATATTTACTGCAGAAGTATGTCTGTAATTTTCAAATTGTTTAAACAACCAGATATAATTACACAGAAACAGAGAAATGGTTTGTTCATCTGCTTTTTTCTTTTCTACTTTATTTATTAATATTCAGATGGTAAACATCCTCGAGAGCGAGTAGTATAGCACAACCAAATGTTTCCCTTGTGTTATGTTTGGAAAGGTTTTAAGACATGGTGGTTTACCAATAGAGATATTTTCCTTCATGGTGCTTGCACGAGACTCTTAGTTTAGGCAAAGATATTAATATTAACAAGATGCACCACTGCTGTTTCAATGAGTGGCGAGGAATGCAGCGCTCAATATGGCCGCTTTAGCGAAGGAAGTCCCGCCTTCCAGTAAATCGAGCCAATCGTCAATCAATAAAGACTGACGATTATCTGGGGCGGGGCTCTCTTGCCAGCCTGTGTGCAGGCGCAGTAGATGAGGCGACCTCGAAAACTGATTTTTAGCGCAATTTAAGCTTTGCAAGCCAATGTCATGTACATATTTTGTTCGGAAATATGCATTTTAATTGCTGTGACGTAAATAGCTGCCCAGAGGGGTTGCGAACATGGCCGCAGAGTTGCACGATTTCTGTGAACGAACTTTGGTTTAGGAAAAGTATAAATAGATGTCGTCAAAGTATAGAATTCTTGTTGTCTTTATATACTGATTTGATTAAGCAGATGGCATAGATGCTCTCTATAAAGCAGATGCACAGTTGTTGATTTGAGTGTTCTTTTACTTGAAGTCGGCCAGATGCCTCACAGACAGCATAATAAAAACGCACTATTCTCATGTGTGCTCGAACTGACCCGCACCAGTGAGTACGGGCGGACTTTTGTTTGTATGTGTGCGAGCACGCAGGGCAGCTGGCGTAGCCTTTGGCAACAAGGCAGGAATAGATGGATGCCAACAGGTTATAATTGTTATCAGCCTTTGAAAGATTCCAGGTGCCTGAGTCTGCTGCAGATGTCCCGGGCTTTCCCCGATTTATCCGTGCCAGTCTATAGACCCGGAGGGTGCTTGGCATCTAAGGGGTATTTGCAGGGTTTGTCTGGCTGTGGGTCCATTATCATGCATTGGACGTCTCAGAAGTGGTCAGAGGCTGTCGTATAATGATTGTATTAGTTTGTGTGAATAATGTTGTTGTCTTTGAGGGAAAGAGAGGGAGAGAGAGATTTGGACTGGTCTTTCTCAGCCCATTAATCAGGTGTTCTTTGGTCTTCTAGTGACAGACAGACAGCCCTTTGGGAGTTTTCTTGCTCGTTCACTGTCTCAATTACACACTCGCTCTCATTTTATCCCTTCATCTTGTTTCTGCCTGTCCCTCAGACACAAACGTTGACTTGAATGTTTTAATGGAACAGGTTTAATCTTTCTTCCTCTCACAATTTGTGAATGTGTGATTATGGGAAGAGTAGACCTGGCTGAAGGGTTCTTCTCAGAACTGGAGTGGTGGTTTTATTTAAGGTTTAACAACGCCGGTGTTGATGCCTTTTCTTAGAAAGGCCACAAGGAAGCTGTTTACTAAGACACTAATGAGGACTCATGTTGTATGTGGAGCCTATTGGTGTAAATGTTGTTGAGTGCCGTTCATTGTAGTTTTACATTATGTACACGGCAAGCACTGTTCTGTTTCATATTTTGTACCATTTAGTGAGTCTTGCTTTGGCTCAAATCATCATAGCATAAACTTATAGAAATGTTCCAAATATTAACAATTTAGGAGCGGTTTTCTGGACAGGGCTTAATATTAGTCTCAGACTAAAATGCACGTTTGAGTTGTCTTAAAGGGGTTCATCCAAAAAATGAAAAAAAAAAGTACTCTCCTTCAAGTTGTTTAAAACCTGTATACATTTATTTGTTCTGTTGGACACCAAAAATAAGATATTTTGAAGAATGTGAAAGACCAAACAGTTCTAGGGCATTATTGACGAACATAGTATTTTTCTTTTCCTACTACGGTAGTCAGTAGTGCCCCAGAACTGTTTGGTTCCAAGCATTTGTACAAATATCTTTGTGTTCAGCAGAAAAACTAAATTTGTACAGGTTTGGAACAACTTGAATGAGAGTAAATGATGACAGAATTTTCATTTTTGGGTGAACTGGTCCTTTAATTGAAAACAGCTGGCACTCATATATCTAAAATTATACCAGTGTTGTCTCAAGATGCCATACAAAAAAGCCGGTGCGCATGTTTGCAAAAGCTACTTTAATGTCCAAATTTTACTGAGAACTAGTCTTGGCCTTCTCATTGCAAAAAGAATCTCGGAGACAAAGTTTCCAGGTGCCAAATGGTCAAAACTTTATTGCTCGAGTCCACAAAGTGAGATGCTCAGAAGTCATCTGACAAATGCACATCTGACACAACATTTATTCAAATCTCGCAAGGGGTTTATGTCATCTTTCACCAATCAGGTTTTTGTCATGATATCACCCTATTTTATTAACCAATCCTTCTCTCGTCCACCAGACTTATGTCATGACTCATTGGTCATCATGACCTGATTCAGGTAATGTTTTCCCCTTCTTCACTTCATTCTCTCGTCTTTTCTGTGGCCAAACTTGTGGCCTTGCTCACTGTGCTGTATAACCATACAATATTGTAGTCATAGTAACGGGGACGGAAACTGGCTAGATTTGGTCATAGTAACAGGGCCGGAAACTGCCTGGATTTCATAAACACTACCAAACATCAAGAATCAAACATGCTTTGCTGAATCTCAAATATTTTTTTGGAAAATGAAGCAATACATAGTTAATAATGATAAAAAAACGAAGACATATCATGAAATTCCTCCATAATAGTTCACCCCAAATAAATGTTTTAGTAGCACTTCAGTATAGGGGGCCATTCTCACTATTAACTTATTGTTATTAGCATGCCTATTATTGGCATATTGGATGTTTATTAGTACTTTTAAAGCAAATATTTTGCATGGCCAATTGGTTACCAAAATTCTGCAAATGTTTTATTGTGTTTTGCAGAAGAAAGTCATACAGGTTTGAAATGACAGGAAGGCGAGTACATGTCAATGACGAAAACAAAAAAAACATATGCTGTACAGATAACATATAGTAATATTATCATAATGAAGTGCTATTAGGCTTACACATATTTGCATGAATTCTCATTCTTGCATGGGTTGAACCACAGTATCTTGCTGTCTTACACTTATTGTGAAGATATTGTTGAATTATATGAAAACAAGATGCATGCAAAGTGTCATGACAACGGCAAAGCAGTTCTGATGTGGCATTTCATTTACACAGATACAAATCCAGAAAGCTTACATAAAGTTTTAACACAGCTCATGTGCTCAGTGCAAGCAGTGCTATTTCCTTCAGGAAATGCAAATGGAGATTTCCCAGTTTGTGTCTTCTGATTGATGAAAATTTGAATCGCAGACATGGCTCCGGCTAGCCCTAGAGCTCTGTTTAGTTGAGTGAATGAAGGACTGGTTTCCTCTCTCTCTTGCTCTACTGCACCATTCTGAAACAAAAACATACACAAGCCCTCAGACTTCTCAGCCAAACCTCTGTGATCTTCTTTGAGGATGCTGATGAAACGCTGATAGATTCATGCTTGGCAAGCAAACCGGGTCTGATGTTTATATTTCACACATGGGCTGTAGTGTTTTTCTCTTTAGTACTGTGTGTTTGTAATAATCACCGGTCAACAGCTACTAAATAAAGAATAACCTCATTAGGCTTGAGGCTTGTCAATCTTTTGTCAATTTTAAGTATCTTTTTTATTTAACATACCGTGGTGTTTCCTTTAGTGATGCAGAGAGTGTTTGGCAACTAAAAATATTCGGCTGAAATTAGCGAAAAAAAGCATGATGTGTGATATGATCAAGCAGCACAGAGAGAGAGAGAGAGAGAGAGAGAGAGAGACGCACTTTATTAAAGATTCAATATTTTGTGATTTTTAAGGTCCTGCTTTGGTTTATTGAGTGTACAACAACAACTTTACGTACATTCACGGTGTAAAAACACTTTCATTTTTGAAAGATAATCCAGTTCTACCAGAAAGACTCAGGAAACATAGCACGATAAATAATATTTATAAAACATAATGTTAAAGATCTTTGGGCATAGGCCCCGTCCAATAAATGAATCATGGCAAAATGATTCCGATGTTCCTGCCTGAAGATAAGGCAGGGGCGGAGCCTACCCCCGGACTGAGGACGGGACCCTGACCTGGTGGTGGTGGTGGGGAGGATGGAGGTTTCACTCATGCGTTAGTTTCTGCGAACGAAAGAGAGGGTGAGTACCATCCTTTTATAATACGTGCTGAGGGATGATAGGCTAACCGTAATTGATTATGCTGTGAGGAGTCTTCCTGATAGAACTTGCGCGGAAGCTTACATTTATTGTTACTTTACCTAGCGATTCATCTGTCTAATCCCCTTCTTTCTATCTCGATTGGTCAGATGGTCTAGTCTGCTGTGATTGATCTAATGCGTACAGCATTGCAGTGTTACAAATAGAACGTAGTAATCACTCTCGCATTACACAGAGTGATGCATTGCAAATATGGTGCGGAACTGAAATTTGAACGACAGACGACTCGTTCGGGTGATTCAGAGTCGACTCCTTCTTTCCCAAGCCAATAACTTTGTTATCTGTTCACTTTCAGCTTTTCAACTTGGCAGACTGCTTAGATTCACAAATAGTGACATTACACACTGCAATAAATGTAATTTTAAGGATATTGTAATAGCAAGTCTTTAATGCAGCAAACTTATTGGTGGAATGGAGCATTTTAAAGTGTCAGAGAAAGACAAAGCACGAAACTTGCAGCGCGGGAGTAAACCTGCTGAATGAAAACGACTTTAGGGCACTTCTAGGTCCCTTTTTTGTGACAACGCCACCTGCCGAATCGGAGTTTTGAAAAAAGTTGAATGTTTATTGCACGCAAATACTACTTTATTTTTGCAATTAAACCTTATTGCTAACAGCTCAATGATGAGTAAGTATTGTGACTGACTAATAATTCAATAATATAATAACACATCAAGTAAAATAAACAATAAATCACGGTAAAGCCTTTTCAGTCACTAGATTAATCACTTTTCAGGTTCAGCGTAAAGACACAAGGATGACACGGGGTAGATTTAAGATTGTGTACATTTTATAAAATAACAAATTAACAGTTGAACACAAACAAAATGGTTTACATGAACAACAGTCATGCACCACTTCATTAATGACCAACTTCATTAAATTCACCAACTTCATTGATGACATTTTCATTGAGTCCTAATTAAGAGAGATAAAAGCGTGAGAGAAAGAGAAAGAAGTGAATTAAATAATAAACATTCAGTTGAACATGTTCAGCTCTCTAATTTAAAATTTCATATTTAAGAGATCTTAGTAACCACTAAGGCCGAAGCTTTGTACTTGACCAACTTATTTATTAATCCATTGCCTATTGCCTGCACTGAGCTCTGTCCTTAAAATCACTTCATATAGACTACACAGTACATGACAAAATTCAGCACGCGGTATTTTACCAGTCAATTATTATGATGTAAAATGTTACAATCAATATTATAAAAATGTCAAAATGACGGGACGACTTGCTCAAAACATTCACCGTGGGGTAAACAGGTTGACTGTGAGCACGTGACAATTAGAACTTTAAGATTAATTTAAATGACTAAAAATGGAAAAAACAATGAGTAATTAACAAGGTTTCACAACATAGTCCTACAGTTTTACAGTATTAGAAGCTTATATTGTGGCTATATAGTGCATTCAAGACTATTTACCAACTCACGATCAAATCACTTCAACTACATTAACTTTGCAATAACATTTTTCACAATTGTTTTTAATGTTAAACTAAAAACATGCAGATGCTATCGATGCATTCGTCGCTTGCGTTGTCTCTAAAATCCTAGTGTCCTAGAAATGGGTCCCCAGAAATGTGGTTCTGAAAGTGCAGCCAGATGCTTCTCGAACTGAAATGATTGATAGTCAGAATTGCTTGCATGGACGTTTTTATCCTTTAAATCATTTAACAGTGCAGAATATCATAATCCACCATATTTTAAGTTTATAATGTTGAATGACACTTTTTAATGAAGTTTTTAGTTGCATGGGTTCAGAGTACAGGACAATCTTTCAGCAGTCAGTTATAGGTCTAATATAGGCTATTCAACAAGGGATAAATAGAAGAAATGCGAAAAGCCATGTTCGGTATTCGACTTCGGTCAAGTGCCAAAATTTTCATCTCGTTGCATCCCTAGTTTCATCCATGGCCCATGGATATGCACACAGGTTCCCTTTCTGTCGGTCTCTCGACGTTGTGTCGAGAACGACAGATGGGGTTCGCCCTTGAGAACCAATCAACTCTGACTACTATAGAAAAGGCCAATGAAATTTGGCGAATGCAATTTGCATGCCGGGCTCCGCCCCCGGAAATCCGGTATAAAAGGAGGCCGGCGTGCAGCATTCACTTACCTTTTGTTCTTCAGAGCCATCGCTCATGAGTACAACTCAGGATTCAATCCTCTACAACTACACGCTGGTGCTACGACGTGTTACAGCGGATCGTCCCTTTCTGCAGCGACCTTCCCCTGGGCGTCTCGGCGGTTCCGGAGGTGTTAGAGATTTTTTCTAAAAGTCCTTTTCAGGACTGACTGAGCATTCTCCAGCGCGGCATGTCCCGCTGTTCTCTTGGGTGCGGCACCCTCATCGAGGAGGGGGATGGACACGATCGCTGCATTAGGTGTCTGGGCGTCCAGCACACTGAAGCAGCGTTCGTTGACACATCTGCCTGCACTGCGGGCAGATTGTCATTCAGAAGTTGCGGTCACGGGTGGCTGTCTTCCTACGGGAACCAGCCACCATTTCGTCTGCTACCCGGGCTGTGACATCTGTGGCTACGGCCCCGATGACCACCCACGTTAGCAGCGTTAGTGATACGGGGAACTCTGCGAACGTAAACCCGCCAGCCAAGTGCTCACGGGCCGATCGCACCCCGATTCGCTCTTCTGAACGTTCCCCAACCGGCGGTGGCATACCGTCCGGATCCTCACGCACACACTCGGAAACGATGTGTGACGTAGATGAGATGTCGCTCGCAGCATCGGAGGGAGACTGGCATCCGACTCTGCCGAATCCAAACTCCACCCCCAGCGGTCGAGTTCAGGAGGAAGCAGAAGTGATGTCATCCGTGCTAACCCGGGGATACGTGGTTCCCGAGGTCGGTGCGCGGTGCAAACCGCGCCCACCCCGGGTGCCATGTTTTTCCCGGAAGGTGCATGAGGAGCTGTGTAAAACTTGGAACGCTCCTCTCACGGACCGTTCCAGTGAAACCAGCTCCGGCTCCCTTACTTCCCTCGATGGTGAGGCAGCCAAGGACTGCGTCGAGATCCCCCGGGTGGAACGTCCGCCTGCGGTGCACCTGTGCCGCGGACGGCTACCACCTGGGGGGGGATCGACCACTCCTACCGTCCAAAGCACGTAAGACTTCGGCATCACTGGTGTCGAAAGCTTGCGATGTTGCGGGCCAGGCTGCCTCCTCTCTCTATGCCTTGGCCATCCTGCAGGTCCGCCAGGCCAGGGCGTTGAGAGGGCTCCACGAGGGTAAGGCCGACCCGGGTATAATGCAGGATCTCCGTGCCACCGCTGACAGCGCTCTACGGGCGACTAAGGCGGCGGCACGGGCCCTGGGTCGGACGATGTCCACGGTAGTGGTCCAGGAGAGACACCCCCGGCTATACCTTGTGCAGAAGAGTGACAGCAAGGAAGTCCGCTTTCTTGATGCACTCATCTCGCAGGGTGGGTTGTTGGTAACACCGTCGAGGACTGCGCTCAGCAGTTTTTTGACGGCGAAGCAGACAGTGGCAATTAACCACATTTTTTTCACGCCGCGACTCGGCCGCCTACAGGCCTCCGAGATCTCACGTGACGTCTGCTTCCCTGCAACCCAGGACCCTTTCGACATCGGCTCCGGTTCCTGTGCCCCCACAGGCGGCACCCCGGAAGCAGAGGTCGAGGGGGAAACCTCCACCCCGTCAGCAACCTCCTCGCGAGAAGGGACACTGACGGGAAGACCCCAGGGAGAACAACATCGGGCCCGAACCTTCACAGCCACGGCTCTGATCGGTCGGTACGGGACGACTCCTGCCTCGTCACCAAAGCCGGGCCCTTGTTAGGGCTTGGCGCCCACTTACTCACTGAGTTTTTTGTTCTCCCCGGGTTTACTTGCAGCCGATCGCACACTCCACTGGACTGTGCTCGGCGAACCGACCTCACACCCTGGCGAGGCGTGAGGTCGTACACATATACGACAGCCGTCACCACTCTCAAACCGACAGTGCGTGCCGTTGTCCCGCCAGGCAGGTAAGCAGGCGGAGCAAAAACCTTCCCTCCGGGGACTCCCCGCGACATGGTTAGCTCCGCCAGCCGACGAACCACCCCCCGTGGGAATGATGAAGCAGACCGTCCCCTTGGTCACCCTGTCACAGTCCCTGGGAGCTCGAGAGCTGCCCACACTGTCTCGCTGGCTAATGAGGGCGGTCCGTCTTGGTTACTCGATCCAGTTCGCCAGAGACTCACCCAAGTTTCGGGGCATCATCTCTCCCTCTGTCAGAGGCAGGGACGCCTCCGTACTTCGGGTAGAGGTCCCCACCCTTCTGGCAAAACAGGCATCGAGTTCGTCCCTCAAAACCAAGATGTTCAGTGGGTCACCACCCGCACTTCATCGTTCCCAAGAAAGACGGCGGGTTGCCCCCAAAGGCTGCGTACCCTGAACAGAGCACCTTCACAAGCTGCCATTCAGGGTGCTCACACAGAGGCGCGTCCCGACATCTATGAGGTGTCAGGATTGGTTCGTGGCAATCGACCTGAAGGACGCTTACTTTCATGTCTCGATCCTCCTCGACACCGGCCGTTCCCACGGTTCGCGTGCGAGAGGCGGGCATATCAGTACAGAGTCCTCCCTTTCGGTCTGTCCCTGACCGCCCTTTCTCCCTGAGAGGAGGAAGGCGAGCGGGTACTAAACTATCTCAGCGACTGGCCTATCTTGGCACACTCGCGAGATCTGTTATGTACACAAAGGGACCTGGTGCTCCGGCACCTAGCTCGATTGGGACTCCAGGTCAACCAAGAGAGGGGCAAGCTCTCCCCAGTGCAGAGCATCCTCTTTCTCGGTATGGAACTCAGCTCTGTCACCATGTCGGCACACCTGTCCGCAGTTGTGCCCAACCAGTGTTGAACTGTCTGAAATGAACATTTTTAGGCAGACAGCGGTCCCCCTGAAACAATTCAGAGGCTCCTGGGACACATGGCGTCCTCGCGGGCTAATACCCCTCGAGTTGATGCACATGACACCGCTCCAACACTGGTTTCAGAGTCGAGTTCCGAGGAGAGCGTGGCACACCGGCAGCAGGCGCATGGTGATGCCGCCCTGCTGCCGACGCACCATAACCCCTAGTCTTTATGACTTTTTCGACGGACTCAGGTCCCTCTGAGCAGGTTATGAGGCAGGTCGTGGTGACGACTGAAGTCTCCCTGCAGGGGTGCGGTGTAGTGTGCAACGGGCACGCAGGTGGGGTGTTGGACGAACCCCCGCCTGCGCTGGCATATCAATTGCCAAGAGTTGTGGGCTATGCTACTTGCACTGAGCAGGCTACGGCCTCTCGTGCGAGACATGCACGTGCTGTTCCGAGGACAGCACTATAGCTGTAGCGAATACAGATCGTCAGGGTGGCGTTCGCACACAGCAGCTAAACACAACTTGCTCGACGCCTCCTCCGGTGGAGTCAACAGGTGACTCGTTCCCTGCAGGCCACACACCCCGGGCAAACTGAACTAGACAGCCGACGTGCTTTCTCGCCAGTTTATGCCTCGTGGAGAGTGGCGACTCCACCCCCGTGCAGTCCAGCTCATTTGGAGGCTGTTCGGGTAGGCCCAGGTAAAACCTGTTCACCTCCCGTAACACCACCATTTGCCCGCTTGATAGTCCCTGCCCTCGGCACGGATATCCTTGCGCACAGCTGGCCGCGGGATGGGCGGAAGCACACCTTCCCCCCCCCAGGAGCCTTCTTGTACAGACTCTGTGCAAGGTCAGGGAGCAGGAGCACCAAGTGTTATTGGTTACACCACACCGGTCTAACCGCACTTGGCCTCAGAGCCGATGCTCTGGACAGCGACTCCCCCTGAACCATTCCCCTGACAGAGGACCTGCTCTCTCAGGGGAAGGACACGTTCTGGCATCCCAGATCAGACCTCTGGAACACCCATGTCTGGTCTCTAGACGGGACGAGAAGATCCTAAGATGGCTACTCCCCCTATACGGCTGAGACCATCACCCAGGCTAGGGCCCCATCTACTAGGCGGTTACACGCCTCTAGACGGTGCCTCTTCTCGTCCTGGTGTCTTTCTCAACGAGAAAGACCCACTGAGGTGCTTGATCAGGATTGTGTTCCCCTCCTCACGAGACTGGAGACTAACATCTCCCTTCCACACTGAAAGTGTATGTAGTCGCTATTGCCACTCATCACGACTCAGTCGGTGGAAAGTTTCTAGGGCAACACGACCTGGTCACCAGGTTCCTAAGCAGCGAGAGGGCGGAATCCGCCTCATCTCCGCTCCATACCCTCTTGGGACCCTAAGTGGTCCTGGGGAGCCTCAGGGCCCCCCAAAGAGCCCCTCGGAGGTTCCGATCTTCCTCATAGAGTAAGACGGCCCTCCTGACGGCGCTCACTTCTTTCAAGAGGGTAGGGGACCACCGAGCATCCTCCGTGTCCCTGGATTGCCTTAAACTCGGCCCTGGAAACTCTCACGTTATCTTGAGACCCAGGCCCGGATGCGTGCCCAAGAAGTTCCCACTACTCCCTCCGGGGCCAAGTGGTGAACTTGCAGGCGCTCCCCATAGGGGAGGAAGACCCAACCCGATTAGTGTTGTGTCCAGTACGTACTGGACCGCATGCAGAGCTCTGAAGCTCTGACCAGCTCCGTGTCTGTTGGAGGACAGCAGAAGGGGAAGGCTGTCTCCAAACAGAGGCTGGCGCACTGGGTCGTGGACGCCGTTACGACGGCATTCCGATCTCAGAATCTCCCATGCCCATTGGCAGTGAGGGCTCACTCCACACGGAGTTTAGCCACCTCCTGGACACTGGCAGAAGCGCCTCTCTAGCAGACATCTGTAGAGCTGCGGGTTGGGCTATGCCCAAACACCTTCGCAAGGGTTAACAACCTTCGCGTAAACCCGGTGTCAGCCCACGTCCTGCGTGGCGACATGTAGGACTGGCATCCGGGGGGGCGTATGCCTGCGAAAGCACCTTTCCACCCTCTAACAGGTTGGGTCAGTGTGCTATTTACCTTTTCTTCTTACCCGAACACATCGCTAAGAAACTGGTACCTCACCAGCCTCCCTTCTTACCCAGACACTGGTTAAGAATAGGCATTCCATCCATCACCAAACAAGCACCCCCTGGGGGCTGGCTGGGCAGAGCAGCCTTCCCCCTTAGGCCGGGATACCATGTGAGCTATCACAGATAGCTCTAACCGGACCTAGTGCTACCGGACGTCTGTAACACCCCCTCCGTGGGCTGTTCCGTCTGATGTATCCTCATGAGAATGGTTCCCACTCCTGGTAACCCATGAGCTTCCCCAGGTGGGCCTCCACCTCGCGGTTAACTACTCAGTCCGCACGTTCCATGCGTTCTCCTCCAAGGACGAGACCATACCTATATCCACCATATTCCTCCCCACGGGTAGGAGGTGGCCTCTGTAGCGCTTCTCTGATTAAGAGTCGCGCTTACCCGGTGTAAACTGATCTGGATGGCCTCTCGCCTATAGAGAGCTAAGGCCCCGTCCGTGAAAGTTACCGGTCAGGGCTGTACCCATCTTTCTCCAAGAAAGCTCTGGAACCCCCCGACCACCACACTGGAAGGTTACAGTCTCACGAAAGCTTCGAGATGACACGCCCAGGCTTGTTACCGTCGCTTCGCTAGAGATTGTGACGCGATACAGCGTTGTGGCGTTTTCCATAGGCAACCCCATCTGTCGTTCTCGACACAACGTCGAGAGACCGACAGAAAGGGAACGTCTTGGTTACGTATGTAACCTCAGTTCCCTGATGGAGGGAACGAGACGTTGTGTCCCTTATGCCACGAACACGTATCGTATTCTGCTGCAGTTTGAGAGGTCTCAGGCTCTTCAGAACAAAGGTAAGTGAATGCTGCACGCCGGCCTCCTTTTATACCGGATTTCCGGGGGCGGAGCCCGGCATGCAAATTGCATTCGCCAAATTTCATTGGCCTTTTCTATAGTAGTCAGAGTTGATTGGTTCTCAAGGGCGAACCCCATCTGTCGTTCTCGACACAACGTCTCGTTCCCTCCATCAGGGAACTGAGGTTACATACGTAACCAAGACGTTTTCTTAACAGGGATAAAACGGTTTTGTTAGTTGATGTTCAACTGTAAATTTCACTATAGCGTACCTTTATGTGCATGCACATTTGTCTAAGTTTATAGATCCATTGGCCTGTTGTCTGAGACAAGTCTGGTCTTGGACCCGTGTTTGAGGCTGTCATGCTCGATATGCATTATTTATTAGCCCTCCCCTCCTCTCGATCTACACTTTAGCTAAGATAACCAGCTTCCAACCTGCCACGTTCATCCCGGGAAGTGTCGGTAACCAGCGGGTCGCGCTCTGAAGTGGGCATATCGCCCGCTGGGCTCCGGAGAGTCATCTCCTCCTTGTGTGTGTTCCATAAATCCCATGACTCCAAATTATTTCCAATGCATCACCATCACCATGACCAGACGTCACTTCGTATGTTGCTGTTTGTTGCGCACGCCCACAGCTCAACTTTCCCGGCTAGTAAATTCTTCACTGACTAATTAAAAGGCATTTCTTCCATTTGTGGGATGAGTAGATTTTTTGTACAATTATCTTCTCTAGACTGCACATGTTCGTCAGTTTGGTCTGACTGTTGTTTCTGGTGAGATTTACTGCTTAATTAATGGACATTTCTTGGCTCTGCGGGGAGGATGTACAGATTTTTACAATCTATCTGTTTGTTTGAGGAGACCGTGTTGTAGGGATGGCGATGTTATATCGTGTTCGATATACCGTTAGAAATTCTCCCCACGATAGGAATTGGTCTCCCCGCGATATAAATGATAAGTCTTAGTTAATGTCGTATTTCTTTGTGAGACCCATTCACAGCCTGTGCAGAGCGAAAACGTGTATAGCGGTGGGCGGACTTGAGAAAGAGTTTGCACTAAAAGAGGAGCTTGTGAAGGATGGCACTGTATAGTAGATGCACCCGACGTAATGTTTAATTTCCTTTTTGTTCTATTTAATTAGTTTGTTGAGTATTTATTGATAGTCATAATGCATTAAAACACTGAAACATTTAGTTTGGCAAAAACACTTTCAAAATACTTTAATATGATTTCTTGCCTGTTTTAAACAGGATGCCTATACGGTGCGTCCGGTGCGTCCACATTTGCTTTGATAGCGACACAGCTCGCATCGCACTGCTTCCTGTTTACATCCAGTACACAAAACAAGGTTGTATTACGTCTTTTTAAATACATTTATGAGCGTATGACAGTGTAGATTATTTAATTCGATTTCTCTTATCCTCATTTTTCGGTTGTTTTACAGTATATGTTTCTGTGAGAAGAGAAGGTCACACAATTCAGGAGAGAGTGATTGACAGCGTTTTGCGATCGTTTCCACCCAACAATAGGCTGTATACAGTTTAGGTATGGCAAGATGGGGTTTTAGTTAATTTAATACTTTCTTTAATACAACCTTTTAAAGTCGAATGTCACCATTATATTTTATATCAAAAAAAATACCGTAGGTATATTTTAGGAGCCTGTTTGATGTGGGGTAAGTTTTACTTTTTGACTAATGTTTGTGTTTCTGAGGCTCTCGACTATATGAAGCTACTATCACTTCTAGCAAAAAACAGCGGTGGATGGTGTTCTAGTTATATCGTCGTTTGTATCGTTATCGCATCACATACCAGAAAATATTGTGATAGAGTTTTAGGGCCATATCTCCCGTCCCTAGCTTGTTGACATTATACAGCCAGAATTGATGCTTGTGTGTCCGAAATGTACGGAACAAAAATGGCTTCTAGTCATGGCATTCCAGCAATTCTGCATTTTGTCAGGCTGAGGAAATTGTCATTTTAAAGTAATTGTTATCTTCAGAGAAATCACAGTGAATAATTCACCTCTTTCATGTTTTTATAAATAATAAATGCGAAGCGTTTGTTTGAGAATAGCTAGATCATTGTTACACGCTGTGCACCGGGACAGATTGTGTATGTGTGTGAGAGAGGGAGAAATGGATAGCTTCATAAAGGAATTTCATCTGATAAAGTCATCCAGTGTTTTTCTTTCAAATGTTTAATGAATGTTCTGGTTTTTAATTCTGTCTCTGGATCCATGAATGACAAAGTGTGTATAAAAAATAAATGTTGAAAAAATAAATGTTTGTGTTTATATAATATATGTGTGCCGTGTGCCGTGTATATTTATATGTATATATAAATGCACAACCACGTTTGAATCTGAACTCTTCATATAAATTATTTGTAAATATAAGTGTATATATTAAGTATGTATATCGATATAGTACAACTTATGTGTGTTATAAGTTGCACATGTATGTATTAGACAAGTAAAATTGCTAAAATTAAAGTGTTGGAACAAAATATGCATTCTATCTAAAAGTGAATGCTCACACTGACCCGCTTGAAACGCCTCGTGTAACCACACCTCCACAAATCTACGTCAGTTCGTGGTCTGACTTGACTAAGACCGCCTACAGTGGGTGTACTTGTAGAATTCATTGTATCTTTGTCTCCACCGCAGACACTGTGTGTTTCATTGCAAAAAGAAACCCTCTTTGTTTGCCCTTCCAAAAGATGAAAAACGAATGGTTACATTTTATTAACAATACTGTTCCAGAACAGCACAATCCGAATATTCAAGTCTGTGCAGAGAATTTAACAGATGATTGCTTCATGAACCTGGGAGAGATCAAGGCCGGGTGTGCACTAAAGCTTTTGTTAAAAAGTGGGACAATTCCAACCGTAGTGTAATGCGCTTCTCCATTTTACTATAGGGGGGCAGCTGACAGTCTCAAAATCCCGACAAATGTCTAGGAACATTTGTGTCTTTTTTTGTTAATTGCCCAAGGTGTGTTGGTGTTTGCTTGTTGCTTTTGTTTGCCAGCAAGGACATCTTACAAACAGGATTTTTGTCCTCAGCTGTTGTGTTTGTCTTTATGATGTCTGGGTGTGTTATTTCAGTTTGATAATGGGCGCTGGGGTTTGTGTCTTGTTCGTCAAACTGAATTATTAATGTTTTGCACGTATTTGTGTGTGTGTGTGTGTGTCTAACTGTTTTGTAAGAGTTGACTGTTTCTAAGAGTTATATAAAAGGTAATTAACTGCTGAATAATTGATATTAAATCACATTTATGTGTGTGTGATTGTGAGAGAGAGAGAAACATGCACACAGAATGAAAGAGTAATCAGTCATGTAAGGTTGGCTTGGGAGAAAAATGTTGTCTCTATACGTTTCTAGGTTCATCTTCATGTTGTTTGTTTGACACTTGAAACATTTTCTCTTTCCCTTGCGCATGCACCCAGACAACCTGTTTCCTCTATTGTCAGATCATTAAACAGTGCTGAAGTGTGACCCTTCAGTCTCCGATTGGAATTCCTCACCTTTGGGTGAAATATGTCCTTAGGTAAAGACAAATGGCACAAGAGGAAGCCACAAGACCATTGTTTTTTTTAAAGGTTACTCTTTTAAAGATCAGTAAACAATATTATTCGCTTCTACAACTTATGTTTTTACCTAATGTCACAGACTGTTTGTTGGGCAAAATGTTACCCAATAGCCATTGTGTACGTTCAATCATAATTAATGTATGAAATTGTTCTTATTTGTAAGCTCGAAATAGGTTACAAGATCCAGCTCAACACGCTGCAGATGCCTCCGTTCTCTCCAACATATATCTGGACATTTTCACACTTGTCTGTCAGACTGTGATCTCGGCTTTGTAATATAACGTCTATCAGCCAGCACATGAGCTCTATTTTCAGCACTGTTATATACGAAAGTTTATTGGCGTCTCATCGCACTGCATGTGTGTCGGACATCAGCTTGCATCCAGGTATGTGTGTGTTTTTGTGCGTGTGTTCTCATAATGAGTGCGGTTGATTACAGAATCTGTGTGTCTGGAGCAGATGTTGCGCTTCGTTCTCCTGTGAATATTCTTCACATCAAACGCAGCGGCCCAGAGGAACGTCCACTCGCTTTACACACAGCGTATTAGCTGCACGACTCCATCACGATTACACAGTCCGACCCAGTATTATACACAGAATATGCACAACGTCAATTTTTTTAAACTTTTAGGCACACGAATCATTTTTAAGAAACCTCATAGATTTGTATTGTTTTCTGATTCACCTCATGCGTTTCTGTGAGAATTGCAAGTGTTGTAGGACTTCTTGTGCAGGCAGATGGGCTTGTTCTTAAATGATTACAGTTTGATGTCTGTGCATGAGGCCAGCAGTTTCGTATCAAAGCACGCTGTGTGCAGAGGGTTTTTAATAAGCTCAGAAGGCTCGGTGTGACATCTGCGTTACATTCTTGGTTATTTTCAAGCTCCCTGATAGAGTTGTCAATTCACAGCTCAGATTCTCATTAACTGACATGTTATCGGCCCAAGAACACTTGATTGTTGTGTTTATATAGGGAGCGACACGTATGTGGAGGATTTCAGACGGCTACCCTTCGGGAATTTTTCTTTTTCTGTGCCAAGAAACAGAGAAAAATGTGTTTCTACAAAAGTTGTATATGGTGCTAAACCTTGCAAAAGATACTGGCACAATGCAAGAAATTTGTGGTTGCTAGGGTGTTGCTATGCAGTTTTTTAGTTTGATATTTGTGTTTTAGATTTTTGTATATGAGTGATCCAGCCCACGTAAAAAAACACATCCGTTTTCTTCTTAAAGGGGTCATATGGTGCGAATACATGTTTTTCTGTGTCTGTGGTGTGTTATAAGTTGCCCAAGCATGTATTAGACACGTAAAATAGCTAAAATGGAAGTGTCCGAACAAAAGATGCATCTAATAGCGAATTTTCCCCCAGATATGCCTTAAACGCCTCGTGTAACCACACCCCCACGAATCTACGCCAGTTCGTGGTATGATTTGACTAAGACCGCCCAAATGTATAAGCAACCTGATGTTCCAAATATGGTAAGAGGCGTTACATTTCTGTCGCACATTGCAGTATTCGACCAACCACTACACACTGGTTAACTGTCCAATCATAGCACAGAGCTTTTCAGAGCGATGAGCTTTGTAAAATATCTGCGCGTTTCAGAGAGACGTGGCAATGAGAAGATACAAACATGCACGGTATGTGGAAAATACAGCGTTTTTAACCTTAAATCGTGTTTACACATTGCATTACATATATTAATATGTAATAATAGTAGTTTTAACCGTGCCTTATGACCCCTTTAACTGTTGCTGTCACACCATAGGACAAATGTGCTGTTTATTTGTCAACTACCCATACATTTAAGAATTATGAGTGAAATATATATGTATGTTAATGAAAATATATATATAATGAAAAATATACATTTATATATATTTATGTAAATATTATATACATATGTATGTGTGTGTAGCCATTCATACTGTATATACTTTACATGTAAATATACACACCACGCCCTTATATTAAATATGTGTACAAACATTTAATCCCATGTTTTTCACACATCAGCAGATTGAAAATCACCTAATTGAATCTGTAGCATTACATTGGGGTCACTTACTGAGTATTTGTATCATCTGTAATTATATCATTGTGTCCGAGTGTGTGTCTTGGGGTGAGTGCAGAAGGGTCATGTGTGTTAGTGCGACATTTTGCAATCATGAGATAAATGAGAACATGCTCGCGTCACAGAGTAATAACCCATCGGTGGTGGTCTTTATTGCCCCCACCAGTGTTTTCTGGCCTTTGTGAAAGGCCACTGGAATGAGGGAATCTATCCCCAGAGCTGCGTTAGGCCACAGACAGACCCATAAATCCTTCCCTCTAATACCCCCACTTTCACTTCTATTGGCCAATGCGCCAAATTGGATGCTTTGCATTCTCAGCCTCCTTCAATTTACACGCGTCTAGGATCTGAACCAAAGGCTGTCTATAGCTCTCTTTCTCTCTCTTTTGACTTCTCAGATCCTTTTATGGATGAATTGTTTTTATTCTCATTGTGGCTTTTTGGATGGAAGATGGTCTAGAATGCACAAAAATAGTAACAAATGGGACAATTGTTGATATACCAGTAAGATAATAGAGCTGTGAAATAAACACGGATACCATATTTGGGTGGTTGTTTACAGACTCATATCTTGGCAAGACTGAGCACAGTTTGTGACATTAGTAAGAGCTCTTCTGGAACTCTAGAAGATATCTATGTGAGATGAGAAAAGGTTTACTTATCTTTTTCTCTCCCTTTAACCTCATTGCTTGGAGAAATAGTTAACACATTTGCGGCTTTGTTTACCGCAGGTATTGCCAAGCTGCTTTAATACTCAAACCATTTTAGGCTTTTAAAGGTTTGCTGGATATGTGGATGGAAATATGTAGTAAAAATAATGATGCAAGTAAATTGTATTTGTTTATACACTATTTATGTTTCAATCTAATAAATTGTATTTATTGTTCTCTTAAAACACTACAGGTTTTGTTTTTCTCTGCAGTAACAATGTAATATTTGGATGGATACATTGTAATTACATCTAAAAGTCAAGTCAAGGCTTTTATTCTAATGAAATTCTTGAACCTAGGAGTAATTTGGGGGTTTTCATTAGTGTAAGAGTTTTACACGGTTTAGGTTGATTTAAGATAATGTCTGTGGGTATAAATTGGTCGGTGGTGTCACAGGATGCAGGCCGTTGTAAATGGACCATTGATTTTCAGGCGAGCTGGACTCGAGGGACGTATTTGTCTTTGGGCTTCAGCCTATCGGCTTCTTCATTAGCGAGAGGCTGTCAATAACGGCATGTGTGTGAAGGTAGCCAGAGGCCCGCTGGTGAGGGCAATGAGATCGTGATGGATGTGACGTCTCTGTTTGAATGAATCTCCATCCATATGCATCAAATACATGTTTGATTATGCAGCTTGCCGCTGAGAGCGTGGGAAATGAACTGTACTGCTGCTGGGCAAGGTTTTCTAAAAACAGAGCGTTGCTCATGGGATCGTAAATCGGGTTTGATTTATTTACTTTTTTAAATGTAGAGTTGAGCTTTTGTTCATCATCAAATGTTGAAAAATAAGCAAAAGCAAGCAAAAAAAAGAAGATAAACAACTTTTCACAAACCTCAACTTTAGAACAATATGCAGTTTTTATTTTGCACAATATTATTCGGGGAATTTATTAAATTTGGAAATGTTAAATATTCATTGAACGACATTCACACAAAAAGTAAAAACTATGTCATGTCGTTCCAAACCTGTATTCTATTATTTTTGGAACAGGAACGACTTTATATTTTACTTTTTAAGCTTGTTCATTGCACATAACTAGTTTGGCTCATGATATATATTTTTATCTATCTTTTAAAAAATTCTTAAAGGTAAGTCCACCCAAAATCAAATTTGTGTGATTTTTTTTACTCACCTTTTTATTCAACATGTTTAGAGACCTTCTGGCGTCTTCGGAGCACAAATAAAGATATTTAGATTTCCAGGCCTCCAGACATCATGGTAAGAGTGGTTGTCAAGCTACAGAAAAGTACTAAAGACAGCGTTAAATTGGTCGAAGTGCTCTCATGAATGCAGACCATAGACTGAATATATGACTAAATACAGACTAAAGAATATATTGATTAAAGTCGTTATTTTGGCTTGTTTTGGCACATAAAGGATTCTCATCCCTGCAAAAAATTATATTGAGCCACTATGAGCGGAATGGACTAATTGAACGATGTCTTTTGTACTTTTCTGGACCTTGACAACAACTATTTCCCTTATGTCTATGAGGAGGCCTGGAAATCTCTCGGATGTCACCTTAATATCTTTATTTGTCTCAAAGCTGGTTAAAACTCATGTGGGTGAGTAAAAAATCACACTAATTTGAATTTGGGATGAACTTACCCTGAAAGTCTGGTAGACTGCTTTTAAGATGCTTGACAGATGTGTGTGAAAAATTAGTTTAATGTCCTCTCCAAACATGCATGAGAGTATCTGGCAGTAATGCACATGAAGAGCGAATCACCTTGAGAATTGAAAAGGTTCAGTCAAATTGCGCTGAGCTTTTGCGACCCAAATTGCACTTTGCAGTGGCCATGTTATTATTGGTCAAGAGGTTATTTCCAATCAAGTATCACGCAGAAGCATCTGCCTATTACGCTGACTGCCGCGTTTAACCATTATGCCCCTTAAATAATGGGAGCAGATGTAATGTCTTGCAGGTAATTGGATCGTTCCTCGCACCTCCTCTGGGGAAAAGACAAGCAGTGTTGAGATCCTTTCTCGAATGCCACATTGTTGTCTGCATAAATATCTCTGGGGAAAATCCTTGGTATTAAATATACAACCTCTCCACATTGTTACATCAGCGTAAACGCCCGACATCTCTGGATGCCAGGTTATTTGAATATTCCTTTTGCAATTTTTTAAGAATCTCTTGTTGACTGTGGAAGGTTAATCCTGTTGTAATACTTCCTCCTGCGCAACTTCTGTCCAATCCGTTGTTAATCCGGCATTCCAAAGATGCATCATAGTTTTCAAAAGCCTATATATTAAATTAGCACAACAGGATAACATCTTTGCGATGCATTGGCATCCAAAGAATATACTGTATAAAATATGTAATATAAAGGATAAAAGCATAAATTGTGGGTGTTTGCTAGTGTGTTCTAGTCAAGGCATTAATAATAATAGTAATAACAAGAATAACAAGAATAATGAATTTAATATAAATAACTATAATTACTTTTATTATATAAAATATTATTTGTATTAGAATTTAGATTATTGAGGTTACTATCTTTCACAATAATAACAATAATATAACAATGATAATAATAAATGCATTATTTACAATAACACCTTGTATGTATTATTATTATTATTACTAGTATTATTATGATTGAATTATTATTATTATGTAAAAATAATCTAAATAACAATTTAAATATATAATACTAATAATTGCTTTTGATTGAATTATTATTATTATTAAGATTATTTTTACATTATTGATAATGCCTTGACCACAACACCCTTGCAATCACCCACAAAGCATTATTGTATCTTTAAGCAGCTCACTGCTCAAAAAATAACTGCAATTTTATGTTTTCCACTAGCCCACAGGCTTAAATTTATTTAAAAAAAATTCAATATGACATTAATAAGTACATGTGAAGCATCTTCATAGCTTTGGCTGGGTTCCATAGTAGAACGGGGGTTGACATTGTAGTCCATCACTACCGGGAATAGGACATCTTCATCTGTGAATAGACACGCACATCAGATCTTGAATCATTTATGAATCTTGCCGCTGCCCAGGAGAGCCCGACCAAACAGGATTTATGACCGACTCTCACACCTCAATGACGACGCTTAGCCAATGTCTCCCATTAGAAAGCAATATACCTCCGGCCTTGTTAAGTTTATAGCTTGTGTCACTTCACCGTCTGTTGAATGTTAGTCCCGGAATAATGGACCAACTGCATACGGAGGTCACCCGTGTGGATTCAGGGGATGTGATTGTAGGTTCTAATAAGATCTGAGGTTTGAAGAATCTGAGGTTTGTTTATGGTGGTTGGGATATGCTCAGAATAAATGTGCTTGTGCGCAGAAGGCAGCTTTGCATTCTGGGAGCAAATGAGAGGCTTAATGCGAAATGCGAAAGGAGATGAATGCGCCCGTGTGAGCTCAGGGTTTATTTGTGCTTCTGTCATCTGTTTTCATGGTTGGAATAATCCAGGATTGATGGTTGTGATATTATAGCCGCCGTGTGTCGCCTCTCTTGACGCTCGTTCAGAAGATGCGTGTCTCACCTCTGCTTCATGCTGTAGTTTTTAGTTTGGTCAAAATCCCTTTATTCCAAACAGACAGACCTGAGGCACTCGTCTTTGGTCTAGCATAGAAAAAATATATAAGCTTTGGGTCATAACAGGGGGATATGGTGTAGGTTTGAAAGATGTCTTTGAGTTGTTCATTCCCTGTTACATTGTGCGGAAGGGAGTCTGAAACTGAATTCACTCATAATTTCTTTTTTACTTTTCTTTTATCTTTTTAATTCGAATCCTTAATGAAGTGATGCACAGAGCTGATTAGTAGAACTTTTGTTGCGTTTTTTTTGCTTTTTACACCTTGTGTGTGAATGGTTAGGCATCTATATTTTATGGTTTCTCTGTAACATCATAGCCTTGATCAACCAAGTGGGAGTGTTTTTAAAATCTTGTTAAAAACTATGAAAGATTGAATTATCTTTTTTTCACTTTTTTGGAATTTCTGGTCTTGCTAATACACAATGTTAGTCTGCAGTCATTTCAATCTTCCGACTGTCAGTCTGGTGTCGTGACAGAGATGTGCATCCCTGTCACTTCTCATTTCGCTGATATCTTAAATATAAATGTTTTCAGGGACAAACTCAATTCTTTAAAAAGCTTGCAGTGATGTTCATGACAGCAGTAATGTGCATGGTGATACTTTAAAAAACAACCTTTATTGTTAAAAGTTTGAGTAAGGAAAGGGCTGCAAAATAGGAAACACAATTAAAAGTTTAAAGTTGTGATAAGTTATGATGGTGGTAAAGGATCATGAGGGCAAGTATCACTGGTATATTTGGGTTACGACTGTTATAGTTATTTTATCTAAAGCTTCTGCCCTGCAAGCACTGACATTTTATTCAGGTAATGCAATTTACTTTTCAATGTGACCTTTTTTTAATAGACTTAGCCTAGCAGAATAGTATGGATGTGCAGTGTTTGATATGCAGTGTATTCGGGGGATTAACAGAATATTTAAGGGCGTTCACCTATCTTTGATTCAATTATTTTCTTATTGCTCTTTCTCTCTCTTTCTCTCTCTCTCCGTCTCTCTCTCTCAGAGCGGGTTGAACAGTGATGGCTCTTTGAGAGAGTATCTAGACTTCAGGGATATCTGTGTTGGTTCCCACATCTGATAGTCATGTGAATATTTATTTTGGGCAGTAAGTTGTTTGCACGTGACGTCACGGCACTGTGGGAAGTGCCGGTGGTGGGCAGCAAGTGATTTTCTCGAAAGGAATTCACTATATTTTCAAAATACCTATGTTGGTGCCATTTTTGATCGTTCAAATAGATTAAATGTGTTTTTAGTGTGTAGCAAAAGTTTATGTCCTTGAAGTAGGTACTTTCCAGCATTGTCTATGAAACAGAGATAAAAATGGCTTGTAAACCTGAATCTGTGGTTGGGATGAACCGAGCCGGATGTCCTTCTAAAACGCTTAACGAGGTTTAATGTACCTAAACAGCGACCAGGTGGGCTGTTGAAACTTGTTATGAACACTAGCTGCTGTTAAAAGAACGAGTCCTGATAAAACCGATAAAGTGATAAATATTGCTTTAAAATTTTCTCCCCCATCAAAGTCCATTATAATGAAACAGCTTGACATACTGAAACAACGACCACGTAAAACCAAATTTCTATTAAATCTTAATTGTAATAAACACAAGCTACTGTTAAAATAGCAAGCACTTATTCCATGTATAAGAACAGTCTCACGTTAAGCTTGTTCTTCATAGAAGTTCATTTTACAGAAAACACGTAACGTGACTCGAGGCAGCGACAAACTGAGAACATAAAACTTTTATGTTATCATTTTTATTTTTGATATCGGTGAAAAACAAATCTATTTATTTTGGTTTCCGCGGTTGTTGTATTGGTACTTTAAGCTGTTTCCTTATAATGTACTTATATGGGGACTTTATCCATTTAATAAGGGCTCATTCTTTAAACGAAAGCTAGTGTTATTTACAAGTAAGGATTAACTGAAATTTGGGCTTACCTGGTCGTTGTTCAGGTCGTCAAACATAGGTACTTTAAGTTTGTGATAGTGATTTCCTATGAAGAAAATCACTTGCTTCCCCCCAGCTGCACCGTCGGCTTCATAAAAACCACGCGATTGTATGACGTGATGCAGGGCGGTTAAAAGGTGTTGATGCCACAAAATCACATGCTCTTTCCTCTGTCATTCTCTCTTTCTCTTAAATTGGAGTGAAGGTATTGATAGACCTCCTGTGAGTTTATTGACTTACTCCACTGTGGCATCTGTAATCTGCCGAAGGAATCAGTGGGGATGAACAAGAAAGCGTGGCTGTGGTTTATTGCTTGTGGACATCAGTCCTGAAATCACCTCCAGACTCAAGAAGGTCTTGAATTACCAAACGGATCAGAACCTGTGACCACTAAGTGTGTGCCACTAAAGCGGTTACTGTAAAAATACTACACGGTTCATAGCGCAGGCTTGATTTATAGCTGCTAGACGTGTGTTCTTAAGTGTTTGAAAGTTTATTAAAAATTAAAGACACTACAGGCGAAATAGTGCAAAAAAGTTATTTTCTTGTCGCCTGCTTTCTTTCATTTTGTTCTTTCTTTTTGTTCTTTTTTTCTTTTAGTTTTTTCTTCCATCTTCTTTCCTACATCCATCTTACTTCCTTCCTTCCTTTCTTCCTTCCATCCTTGCCTTTTCTCCATCCTTCATTGTCCCTTGCCGATTTCTTTCCTTCTTCATTCCTTCCTGGCTTTCTTTGCTTCCTTATTTCATATTTCTTTCTCTCTCCCTTACCCCTATGTACAGCATAAATACGGCCGTACGTGTTACGGGTATCTTCTGTGACTTTTTACTCATTATATTGTCTCGATGACATCGCAGGATGTTGTCTTATCAATGACTGGCTGTTTGTGTTCTCTCAGAAATTAAAGTTCATCAGCCCTCCACCTTCGCCTGCCTTTATTTTCAATGAAAAACATCTGAATGAATGCAACCCTCACCTCCGTCTTCCATTATCTCTATCGTACATAATTGATTATTCTCTATAATGAGCGATAGAAATGCTTCAGCCGTGGTTTCCAGTATGAACCCCCATGAACTTTCGCTTTTGTGGGCCTCTAATGACCTTCGGCCACTAATGAGTCCGTCCTGGAAGCGGTTGTTATGGCAGCGGTGTGATTTTGTTGCCATGTGGACGAATCTTTGGGATGCTACATTATTGGCTCGTTATAATTACAGCAAGAGAAACATGTACATGTTTTTTGATGTCATTCTTTTATGTCATTGTTTTCTAAGTAAGGTTAGTCCGAATGGGCTCGGGCTAACAAGATCTCTAAGCTCCGAGTGCATGTGTAAATGTGATCGTGGCTGAGTGTGAAACTGTGTATTTTTAGTCGTTCCCAGACTGTGCAGAGGAGGTGCATAAGACTGCTGGATCTCATCCCAGACTTACTGTTCTTGAGTGTTTAATTGTATGTTTGTGTGTGCGCCACTCTGTTTGAGCAGCGTCCACAGCGTCTGGGTAGGATTGTAGACTACGTGCATTTTTTACGAAGGCAGCTGCCACTGTTGTAAAGGTATTTGTTATAAAACCACATATCCTACTGTGTCCGTGCATCCTGGAGCTGGTTGCATCTGAAATACGATTCGGAAACGGGTGTTAGCGCCCACGCCCACCTTACAGGCCCTCATTTGCCTGTCTTATATAATTACAATGGATTTTGGAGATTTGGATGAGTGCAATTATGCAGACAAATTTAAGGTCTAGATTTTCCGGGGTGCTTGAACTTCAGGTTGAACAGTGATGGCTTGGGGGACATCAGGGGTGTCTGACAATAAGTGTTTGCTGCAGCACTGGCTAAACTTTAGCTTTACTTAACAACAGTCGATGAAGCGGATGCAGATTATATATCAATAGATCTCACTTTAGGGAGAAATTGTTTAATGTGTGTCCAAATATTGTTTGTTCATAACCCTCCGATTTTCACCTCCACCAGAAGACATCTAGCTTGGAAATCTCAATGTTTGTGATTCCACGACAATAAGCAATTGGACACATAACTCCAGTCAGCTAAAATACATTGTAATAAGGTTCAATAAAAGGTAGGAGGCAGGAACCGCCCAACATTTAAACAAACTTTAATCAAAATAAACAAACAATAACACTGCAGCCAGCTCACAGTCGACTGCCGGCCACAAGAACATAAATACAAACGTAAAACATATGTCCGGGCCCGGTCCTTTCTCGTCAGCAGTCGCTTGTCCTTTTATGCTCCCGATTTCCTCCGTGGGATATGCGGGACCGGCGTGCGCACAGCTGATTCCAACTATCACTCACGCCACCGGGCCCCGCCCCACAGCTCTCATCCCGCCTTCCTCACCACATACATCAATATAGGTGAATAAGATGTATAAATGGAAACCTTTGTGCCAACTTTTGTGTTTCTTACACAGGATTGGGAGTGATAATTCTTCTTGAGTTATTTTTGTTTGGTGATGTGTTTAACTGTGGTGATGTCTAGCGAGAATCCCATCCTGTTGTGAAAGACTCCCCAATTTCCGCTGTACTTTCTAAAATACCGTATGTGTCAAAGAGCTCGTTGTGAATCTTTCCTTGTTCTGGAAATGTCACAGTGTGTTACAGTACGGTCTCCTGCAGGAAACGCTCTGAGGTTCTGCGTGCCAGCGTGGGTTGAGCTGCTGAGATCTCTGGGTGACAGATCGACTCCCAAGACCTGAGCGTTCTGTTTTGTTCTGTTCTGTCCTTTCTACAACGGGGAACACCATCATGTCAGACCTTTTGCCCGCACGTTTGAAAATCATCACTTTTGGCCACAACAAAGCTGTATTGTTTCTTTCGGATGAGAATTTGGAGATGATTGTCATTTGACCAAAGTCTGTCACCGTCTGTTACTTTTCTTAGCATTGAATCTTGATTTTGATAGTTGCTCATTTTTTTCCTCTAGAGGAGGCTTGTTATCTTAATGTTACATTCTTTTATTTGTTATTGATTCGTGGAATAAAATATAGAAGCAAATGATCGGGTTAGGGCAGGTGGTGCCTTGTTAGATGATGGCAGTGTCTTTTGTTGTTACTTTTTATTTATTAAATCTTGATCAAAGCTACTTTGGCGATACTTTGATGATATGCCAGACTAATTAAAATGGTTATTTGTTGTTGTTTTATAGACTTTGGCTGCTGCAGCAGAGGATTTCCAAAGGGAGCATCAATGGAAAGACGAGTTCCAAGTAAGTAGATCTTTTTAAAGTAGTTGATTTTTAAATTCAGGTGAACTGAACATTTCCAAGGTGCTGCACCACAAAGAACTGCACTTTCGTTTTGATGTTTTGAAACTTTCAGAAGTCAGAAGTCTTTTTTCACATTCCTCTTTTCACAATGTATATATTGTTTCAAAGCGGCTTTAGAGAAAAGTATATTAACCAAAGGCAAATGTTGAAAGGAAAAGTCTTTAAAGATGTGCAACTATGAAATATCGTACAACCTCGTGGTTTAAAGTTTATTTGGACAAACTTTTTGCCTTTACAACTTTTATATTAATTATTTTAAGCAAAGAATGAGAGAAATGCAAAACAATATTGCTGAGTATATCTTTATGGCTTGTCGAACAGAACAGCGTGATCAAACTTTCTTAATTCTGCTTTAAAAATTTGAATTTAAAATCTGTTTTCATACGTGTCTTGCAAATACGTTTACTTACGGCAGCCGAGGAAACCTTAGATGACTCGCATCATATTTTAACCTTGTGATGGTTATGCAGATTTTAATTAGATCATTGCAAATAAAGACGCCAGCAGCAGACGAGATTGCTGAAATTGATAACACCTCAGTTTAATATTACCGCTCCGGTGCATTCGAGGCCTTCATTATGACACCACATTCAACTAAATGAAATCAAGATTCATTAACTTAAATTCAAACAAACAAGAGAAAATGAATAAATTGATAAATGAATAAATATTCGTATTGTATCGAGGCCTTTCTTGACCCCAGAGTTTGTGTGTGTCGGTGAGGGAATGTGTTGCAGCTTAATAGATCTAATTTCACTCCCCACGCTCGTCTGAAGATTTGATTTCACTGGATACACATTCTGCATATCTCCCGTGGACTCATTTTCACTATAGGCAGACACACACACCGCATGCTCTGAATGTCTAAAAAATATGTGACCCCGACAACGAAAATGTGCCGCGTAACATAAGCTACTCTGTAGCGGCTTTCGGTATAATGCTGAACCGCCCCTGTTTTCTCTAACCCCCCATAATGCATTGCACACTTGCATGTTGCTTTGCACTACAAAGCAAATTCCCAGTGATGAGTGAATAATACGTAGTGTATTTTTATGCTTATTTATTTTTAATTTCTTGATTAAAAGATTCATTCATTCAGTTTGCCATTTTCAGTCTTTATGGGCGCTCTGATTCTTTGAACACATGTTTCTGTATTCTGCATGATTAGATTGGTATTGTCATGGTGTGTGAGGGAGAACCCAGGAGCAGGCAGTATTAGGCCCTTTTCACATGAAGTCATGCATCTTAACAAAAAACTTTTATTAAAACCCACAATGGGTGAAACACAACTTAACAAAACAGAAATCCAAACAAAAAACTTCCACGAGGGGAACAAAATAAACAAGGTCCAGGAGAAATATAAATAATGGTTAGTCCGAACACGAATGTCACAAAGGAAAAAGGTAATCCACGAATCCACGAACTAGCGGGAAGATGACACGGGACAGGTGAGAGGGATGAAACATTAATGGGGAGCTGACGGAGAAACAAAGGGGCGGAGCTTAAGGACGTGACACCGGAGAGAGCATGGCAATTTTAAACATGCATACTGTGTGCATGATGGGAAGGTTTCCTCAGGACACATGGTTGTGTAGCCAAAGATTTTGGCTGGTAACCAAATGGTTGCAGGATTGACCCCAGAATGTAACTTGATTTTTTTTTCTTAACCAATAGTTAGGTCTACTGTACAAGCCAACTTTACAGCCCTGGCTGCATTGCCATGTACATAATGTTTCCGTTCATTATCTGATATTCTTATTTTTCGTCTCTTTGCAGGAGGATGATATAGTTTACTTTAATGCCAAGGATAATGTGAGTATTATCGTGATTCAACAACTTCAAATGCACTCAGCGTTTTTTAAAGCCGAAAACCATGTGCTCATCTGTGTACTTATGACCATGCACTTGTGATATTATTTATTGGTTATTTAAACAGTCAGTGATGAGGAGTATCTTCTCCCTGAATGATCTGCATCTGGACGACATATGAACTGTGTCTATGTACGATATGTCAGACTGCCAATTAGGTTTTGGAGGAAAATGTGTGATGAGAAGGAAGTGCGTGCACATTTCATTCTGTGAAAATACATATATAGGACAGTCACGCGCACTTTAAAGCAAACGTGATGTTTTTTTTCGGGGTTTTTTAATCAACAAGATAAACATGTGTTACTGCTCATGCACACTTTTGTGCCCCAAACTTAACTTCCGATACACATATGCAAAGAATAGTGTAGTCCCTGTAGATCATTTCTGATTACAAGCAAAAGATATAACAAGTAAGTTACATTAGCTAGCAAGTTAAAATTATGTATAGCCAGTATTATTTTGTGTTTCCAGTAGAAGAACCTTACTTGGCTAAACTTTAACGAAGCAGAGTTACTATAAATTGAATTTTAGTTTTAATATCGATATATATCTTTTTTCAATTTTTTTTTTATCTTGATTTTAGTTAAAGTTTTAGCAATTTTTGTATTTGCTTTTGTCATTTTATAATTTATTTTTTTATTTTTTTATATTGCTAAATAATATCAATTATTTTTTATTTTAGTTTACTTTTTTAATATTATTATAATTTTAGTGCTGTAAACTTATTTCAGTTATTTTCATAGACATAATTTGCAGGTGGGATAGTTGGGACATTCTCACCATTTCCCATTGCTCTCACTCGTAAGTTATATAAGCAGAAGACAGAGAGCTGACACTCCAGAAATGCTGCCAGAATGAAATGCGTGCATCATCCGCGCTCACTACGCTTGCTTTTGCATGCAGTGTCTTAGCACAAAAGCACATAAACCATTGAACAAGTTACATTTTAATTTTCGTAAGAATAAATTGTTTCTAAGTGTAAACGCATCGAAACAGTCAAGTGACCTTCCCCAAATGACATTTTGGGAACCACATACTGTTAGAACTGGAGTCGAAAAGCAGATTAGCCAATTAAAGTATTGTTTTTGTCGTCTTTGTCCCCACCACTTTTCAAAGCAAAGTTACACCACAGTTTATTTTTGAGGCAACATTTAAATGTCATTTTTTTATAAGTTTTCCCCAATAATGTTCAGGACAATACTGTATTTGATTCAACAGAAATGTTTTATTAAGTTTTAATTTAAATTTTTGTAAACTAAAGTAACCTTGCAACGAAGTTACATGACCCATTCAACAAATACTTTAGGTATGAAAAGTAATATACAATAAAATTAAACATTTTTTTTATTTAATACAATTATGATACAATTCAATTTTAATATAAATCAATATTAATATAAATTAAATCATTTATAAAAAGTTGTTGGTCACTAGCCAATTAACCTAAGTTGACCTCAGGCCAGGCACGTGCATCCAATGAAACTGTCTATATACTTATAGGAAAACTAGCAAGATATTTTTGATACTGATATAACTGTTTTATTTTTATTTGAATATTACATTTTATTTAGTAAAAAATTAATGAAAGTGAAGGTCTAGCACGCCTCAGTAGCTTGCAAGAAATGCTTTATTTATCCCCTTATTTATTTGTTTTATTACCGCATCATTTAGATTCTACGAGCTAAAATCAAAAACGTGTGACAAAGGCTATAACACTGCCGTGATGTTTACAAATAACATGTTTTCTCAGTTTTTTTAGAAGGGTGGAGTGTCTGCACTCGATTATTAGAGTAATATTGCATTTAAATAAATTGTCTTTCATAGCAAATTTGTTTTATACCATTCTAAATCGCTTGGTTATTATAAAGATAATATGTTTTAAAACTCATATCTGTCAGCTGCTATTTATGGTCCGGGACAGAAATAATCTTTTTTACCTGTAACGTGACATCAGAATCATTTCTCCCACAGCTTTACGCCAATGAAACCGAAGGACGGAAAAACCGCATCAGACCTGAATTCCAAGAGGATCCGGCATTCAAAAACCGCCTCACTTCCTACAACCATACAGCTGTGCACATCCCCACGGATATATATGACGGCTGTAAGTACTGTATTCCCCTACGCGCACGCTTCTATAGATCTCCATCTGTTCTGCATGCTGTATTATCTACTGCTGGGAATCCTGTGAGACACTTTTTGGTGATTGCTTTGGATGTAGCTTCAAAAATCTTTGCGTGAGGTTTCAGAAAAGCACTATAAAATGGAAGGTCTTTGACAGCTAGGGTCCTTTGGGGAAACTTTTATTATTTGAATACACAATTGCTTGCTTGGAGTCTGGTTAAGTAAAGTACGTTTTTTTCTTGTAGCAGGGATAGCAGGTCGGTCAAGCCTCTGTTGGCCTGCTGAGTTCATGTCTGGTGCTTTTGTGTTAGACAGCTGTTCACTGTTGACCTTGACATAAACACTTATATTCACAACACACAAACTAATGGATGACAAATGAATGTATGTAATTAATTACTTTGGCCATACTGCCCTTTGGTAAACAAAGTTGTTTAAAATGATCTCCACTGAGTCAGAGATTTGAACAGCCACACAAAAGACTATTCAACACTCACAGAGGTGGCTGCCCATGTAATTTAAGAAAGGAGTTTCATCATTGTTTGCCCTGTAATTGTATGCTATTTTATACAATTATCTGTGAGTCATTCTGTAGTCCTCTGTTTCTAATTCTATGTGGAAGAAGTTAATCTTTTGCAAAAGCAGTTAGGGTACAATTTGGTTATTTGGAAGGCCAAGCCTGTTAGCATCTTTTGGTTAGTTGTGATGTCTATTAATTGTTCTCTTGAATAGGTTTAAAAACTTGCAGATTGCAAAACACAGATCTTTATACAGAAAATTCTGTTGTCATTTTCTCGTCTCATGTCATTTCACACTTGTATGACTTTCTTCTGGAGAAAAAATAAGATATTCTGAAGTACATTGGCAACCAAACAACAATGGACCCCATTGAATACATTTGTATTGACACAAAACCTTGGAGAAAAAACATTTCTCAAGATATCTTCTACTGTGATCCACTGAAGAAAGAATCATATACAGAACTTAAGGGTCAATGATGAGAGAATTTTTTATTTTGTTTGTCATGAGTTCCACATCTGTATAAATGTCTTTGTTCTGATGAACACAGAAAACATATTTGGAAGAATGCTTATAACCAAACAGATCTTGCCCCCCCCATTGACTACCGTAGTAGGAAAAAATATTTTCTGTTGAACACAAAAGAAGACACTTTGAGTGAAGGACAGCAAACAGTTCTGGGGCACTTTTGACTACCATTGTATTTTTTGCTATCTCAATCGGGGGGAAAAATCTGTTTGGCTATAAGCATTCTTCCAAATATCTTTCTCTGTGTTCATAGGAACAGAGAATTGTATACAGATTTGGATCAACTCGAAGGTGAGTAAATGGTGACAGAATTTTCATTTTTGGCTGAAGTTTCACCTTAAATATATTTTCACAGGTAGAAAGACCCACGTACAGAAGCAGAAAGACATATAGTGTTGAGGCAGAAAGAGTTGAGTTATAATTGCCCTGGTGTTGGGTCTGACCTGACCTTGTGCCTGAAGGAAACGTTGTACGTGTGTGCGAATCCCCGTCCAGACCGACCCTCTCAAACTCAGCGTGCTGGGACACAGTGGCTCGCGACTAATGTCCAATTACTCAAGTGTCTATATGTTCATTAATTACAGAGGTTTGTTGACTCTCGGTAATGCAGCGAGAACCTGACGGCTTTTCTCTAGAGGCATTAAAAGCAAAGTTTGCACACATCAGCCCTATCAAACACTCAGACCACAAATAGCCCGGAACCCCAGGCGCGCACACACAGCCGCACAGAAATAACACAGATCCGTTGCTCCCGCCGGGGAGAAAATTGGATTTTTGTGGATCAAGTAGTACATCGTTTAAGGGTTTCTAGAGGAGGGCGGGTGCCACCCCCCAAGTACCAGTCAGCTAACACTGAAAAAACTTAACTATTAAGAGAGACAAGTCAGAAAGGACAGCTGGCAAATTTCCTCTTCTTTACTTTTGAAATGATGGAAAATGGTTTAGAGTGAGTGGTTTAAGAGATCTTTTCCTAACGTGTGTTTTGTTGGCTGTATTGTAATTTACTACGTGATTAAAGATTCAATCCATAACGTGTATCTGACATTGTTTGTCCTATAGATGTAAATGGCGTCTTAAAGGAACAGTTCACCCGAAAATGAAAATTCTGTCATCATTTACTCTTCATACAAGTGGTTTCAAACCTTTATAAATTTATTTGTTCTGCTCAACACAAAGGAAGATATTTGAAAAAATGTCAGAAACCCTCATTGACTCCCATAGTAGGGAAAATAAATAATATGGAAGTAAATGGGGGACGAGATCTGTTTGGATACTGACATTCTTTCAAATATCTTCCTTTGTTTTCAGCAGCACAACGAAATCTATACAGATTTGGAACAAAGATGTCAATGATGAGTCAATGATGACAGAATTTTCATTTTTGGGTGAACTGTCCCTTTTAATTATTTAATAAGGAGAGATGTGCTGTTACTTTCGTAAGCATTTGTACAATTGGGTTTTCATCTCAGACAGACTGAAGGAAAGACCACTCAGAACATCCAGAAACGGTATAAAACACATTGCATTGTGTCAGTCGGATTTGCATGGGCATGCATCACTCACGCTTTTTTGCTAAATATGTAAATATCTAATTGTGTCTGTGTTTGCGAATAACATTTACCCTTTTCAAGCCTAACCTGATTTATTACTGTCCAGTCAGCAGTTCCTCTGTAGTCATTGATCAGTCTTTTGAGTTTTTTTGGACAAAGATGTCTAGAAAATGTGCTTGGTTTCCATTGTTTCCATCGCTCAGCCTGCCTCCGCTGTACGCCAGACGATAAAATAAGTTATGGTTGTTATAACACTGAATTTTTCATGCTTCATTACAATAATTGTTGACAAGCAGGCTGTTTTCTCACCTCATTAGCATTATCGCTACCAGCACTTCTTACTGCCTATCAGCACGCTGCCCTTTCTGAGGCATGAGGTTTGATAGGATGATTATAGGTTTCCATGGTACCCTCAGTGGTGATGTAATAAAGTCAATCAGTTTGTTTGCGGCTGAGGTGGTGAAGAGCCCTCTGTGCAGAATTATACTGTTAACAGCGGTTGAGTTGAGTGTAAATTACTCCTTATTGTCTCGCCTCTTCTCCTATTTTCTTCATTTTCTCTCGCTGGAATGATAAAGTCACCATAAGCACCGAATGACCTCTGTTGATAGAAGGCGGGTTTCCTTTAGGGGGGTGGGATTCTGCTCGATGTAGTACTGAAAGGCTATTGAAAGTCGTATTGTGAAATGTGTCTTTTAATTATAGATGGGGTTATTTCTCTGTTTTTTATAGGACGTGTAAACCTTGTAGCTGTATGATGCTGTTTAATCGTTTTAATTAAATACGTAGGACTTTGAAAAGCTCAGTAGTAGCCTTTTTAAATGTAAATGAAAAAAAAGAATCTCATGGGAATCATAACGAATTTTCGAGATGGCTTATTCGAATGAATTTGTACATTCTTATTTCTACGTTTTAAAGGGCTCATATGGCGCGCATATGTGTCTTTATGTGTCTTTGATGTGTTATAAGTGACCCATGTAATAGAGACATAAAAATATGCAAAACCATAATATGCAGACCTGCCTGAAACGCCTCGTGTAACCAAACCCTCATAAATCTACGTCAGTAGATTACTAGGAGCTTTGAAAAAATCTGTGCATTTCAGAGAGGCGGGGCAAAGAGGACATACAGCATTATTTAATCTTTAAACGTGTAAACACCTTGCATTACATTGAAAACAAACAGTAATATTAGTTTAAGCCGTGTCATATGTACACTTTAATACAATTTGCTTTGGTGCCAATGAAGCTTTGGGGAAGGGTCAGGGGAGGAGCATCAGTTTTGGTGTTTCTAATAATCGTACGTTTTTACGATTCACATCATACTGATACATACAAACTAGCCACTTCATAAAATAGATATGAATTCCCTTGAGATCAGGGGAATGGACAGCTTTGTTTTCTTCTTGCCTTTAGACAACGAAAGTAACACATTTTTACTTACACCCAGAAAAGAAATTAAGAAAAACAAGAGTTCTTGAAATTATTTTAATTATAAAACAATTTAACTGGTAAAGCTGCAATATGGAACTTTTGCCTCTATCACCATCTCTGTTTGAAACATAAAACTGCAGGTTACATTTATAGACAATTTATGCAAAATCCTACTTGATAGCTAAAATTGTAAATCATAAGTACTACAAATGTTAAGGATCATAAATTAAGACGCGATTCACAGCTAGCGCACTGCTATGACGAGTCCAGCTGTATGACTTTGAAAGATTTCTTACTAACTATTTTTTTATTTTAATACGCAGTTTTAATAAAATATGTTCTGTGTATAACTTTGCATGTTTCTGCCTAAAATTTTCAGCCACAATTGTGTTGAACGAGCTGAACTGGACCGAGGCGTTAGATGACGTATTTAAGAAGAACAGAGAAGAAGACCCAACGCTTCTGTGGCAAGTGTTCGGCAGCGCGACTGGATTAGCTCGTTATTACCCAGGTAACCGTATGAGTTCCTATTTCTTTCAGTACGCACACATTACAATCTCAATTCATCACCCACCCGTTTCCTCTTTGTGTGACTCTGCCGTCTCTAATTGGTAAACATAGCATGTAGTCCCAGCTCAAATTACAGCAAAGTTTATGACTAATTTTAATATGAAATATCGTGCCAGCTCAGCAGAGATTTTATTGCATTCTTTTGAGCTTTAATGATGACGGAGGAGAGAAATAATGAGTGACACGATTCATTTTCATTACATTTAGTTTTATAATTGCCTAAAATTTCCTGAAATCTTTGCATATAAATTGTGCATTAGCCACAGACGAACCTTGGACCCTTAACAGCTTCATGAGGGTTTGCGCTGCTGAAATTACTGGCTGTTTCATTTAAAGAAAATGCTTACCCAAATGTTATTTGTTTTTACACTGAAGTACTTTCAAACAAGCATGAGGCTGTTTGTTACAATGGAACACAATGAAAAGTGATCTGAGTTTTTTACTCTGTTTAACATTCTGTCAAGCTACAGAAAGGTCACGAAAGTACCATTAAATACGGCATTGTATTTCAAATCTTCTGAAGGTTTATGTGAGGAACAGTCTGCAGACTTTTCTGATATGAAATGATGCTGGTTTGACACAAAGATCGATGTTCAGCCGTGATGCACACGAGAACCGATGAGGTTTGATGGTGTACATGTATAACCTGCTGCACGTTGAATCTGACAACTGAAGACTGAGTTGCATAAATGATTTGAGAATATAAAATGACAATGACTTCCAAAACCACTGAGGAGCTTTGTGTAATGAATACAGAAAGCTTTAATGTGGCTAATAAGGTTTTAGAGAATCGTTTCCCGATATTATATGCTTATCTTATTTTATATGCTTGTATTTTTATTGTGATGTTGTTCTGTCTTCAAAAAGTTTCTTCAAAATTCCTGTTTTTTTAATATTGTTTTGCGTTTGGAAGAATATTGAGGTGAGAATGATAACAGCGTTTTTATTTCTGGTTATACTGTGCCTTAAGATATTAAGAAAACTATTTAAGCCACCATGGATTTTCTCCATATGGATGCGTGGGCACATTTATCATATTGGCGTTCTTGTAAGCGTTGCTTCATTATAGGTCCAAGAACGCCGGTCAATTAGTATGTTACAGGCGAATCACAGTGTCTTAGACTGTCTGGTGGCCCTTATATCTGAGATCCACTCACTAAATGTCAGAACGTGGGAGGCCGTTTATGTAGAAATGCCCCTTGTTAGGATTTTCAGCCTTGATGGTCACAGATGAGTACCCTCATTTGCAGAGGGTTATTTTGCCAGGAACTAAAAAAGAACATACTGTTAAAACGAAAAATCGAAGCTGAAATTCTGCCGGGGACACCGTGGGTCTTCTTTCCACACGACCGCAGTCGATATAAACCGCAGACCAGCCCCCACCTGACGCAGGACTAGGGTTCACTCAAGACAGAGATGTGAAAAATCAGATGGAGTTTGGGTACAAAGGTCACTCATATTTCCATTTCCTGTCTCTATCTATTCAGCTTCCCCTTGGATGGATGCCAGGAAAACGCCCAGTAAAATCGACCTGTATGATGTGCGGCGACGACCTTGGTACTAATACGTGTTTCTCTGTGCGTTTCTTGTGTGTGCGCTCTTGAACTCTGTCCTTTATTCACCCTCTTTTTTTCCTGATACCTTCTTTTCTTTGATGTCTTGGTGTAAGAATTTCTGCTTGCTTGAAAGGGATCGTGAATATTTTTCTGTGTATTCAGGTATGTTCAAGGTGCAGCTTCACCCAAGGACATGCTGATTCTTGTGGATGCGTGAGTTTAATGCTTTCTTTAATTCATGTACAATATAGTTATAAAATAGTTCTGGAAACTCTGAGAGTTCTGGGTTTGGATGATGATTGGTCAATAGCTGTGCTGCATTTATAACATTTACCTACGCTTAGCAACTCGCTGAAAGTTAACAAGTTAGAACTTTATCTTTAGAAGTTGGTTTGTTAAAAAATATTTGTGAACCTGTAACACAAAACCAGTCGAGTACGGGTATTAGCACGGGTATATTTGTGGCAATAGCCAACAAAACACTGTATTGACTCAAAATTATTGGTTTTTCTTTTATGACAAAAATCATTAGGATATTAAGTAAAGATCATGTTCCGTGAAGATAAATATATCTTATCGTAAATATATCGAAACTTTATTTTTGTGAGTGGATGCATAAAATCGCGAGACACGCCTACAAACTTCACTCTTTGGGAATTACCCACTCAAGTTTGGTATCTATGTAAAGCTTAGAATTTCTGCTTTCGGGATCATCTACTCTCCACAACGTCATAACAGCAGTAAGCCCATAGAGAGCGTAAAAAAAAACTTGTTTATTCTTAACAACGGCCTGCTACAGCGCCTCTGATGGGCAACTTTAAAGAGGATTTTTTTGCACCCTATAATTATTTTTCATTTACTCACCAGGGCTTTTTCCTGTCTCAAAATGAGGCGGAAGTGGTGCCATCCTGATCTTGTACACACACATAGGTCAATCGTACCTTACCGTACCGTGGCTTAACCAAAGTGGCTTTGACATATTAAAAGTTTTATAAATTTAGATGAAAATGACAATTATTAAGTTAAATGAAACTTTACTTTTATTCAACCAAACATACATTGTTTATTAACTAAAAAAGATTTGATCATTTTCAACTAACTTGCCCAAAATAGCTAAATGAATTTACCAGTCTTACTAAATGAGCAAAGCTCATTCACAACTTGCATTCTCTGTGGCTCACTTTAAATGATCTCTTATATTCACTAGCGACTGAAAAGTTCAATAGTTTAAATAGATCGGTTCAAAAGAGTCATTCGTGTGCGAGTCGTTCTGAATGCAGTGTGCGTTAATACTGGCGAACTCGCTGTATACAGTATATGCTGATACAGGCGATCCAACTGGCCAGCTAAAGACATTACAATCTTGTACGTCATGTTACTTTAAGAAATTTCAAGAAATTAAACGTACTTGTTCTGCAACTAATTTTAGCGCCTCAGTGTGCTGATAATGAAACAACGCTTCCACTGTGGTGTATTGCCGCAACTGCAGTTACAAATGACATAATTTTGGCGAGAGTCCGTTAAATGTCGTGCCGCCTCCAATTTCTCTAAAAGTTATTTGAACAATTCCTTTAACTGCTATTTTCCAGGAGTGGAAGCGTGTCTGGACTGACCCTTAAACTGATCCGTACTTCTGTCAGTGAAATGCTGGAAACTCTTTCCGATGATGATTATGTCAATGTCGTCCATGTAAGTATGATTGCGTGCTATGTGTCGGCAGTTCCTTTATGGGTATGTATGCTTTAACTGCATTGTTTAGTTTGTGTGCAAAACTAAGGATTTGCTCACACTAACTCACACGCTCGATGTTGATCACCATAGCAGTGTTTTAGCATCTTGCCATTAGCTGTTTTTTAACCATCTTAATGTGCCACCGGAAGCATCTTCATGATCAGGATTTTTTTAGTTTCTAGAGTATATGTAGGCTGTCGGATATGTTCTGTGTGATGCAACAGTAGTGTGTAAAAAGAAGAGGGAGAGAGAGAGCTGGTGTAATGAAATATGGATCTGGTTTCAGCTTGCCACTTGAAAACAGGCGCTTAATGAAAAGGCTGCTTCTGGGCTCTGTGTGCTGAATTGAAAATGGCTGGACAAAGTGAGGCGGAGAGATCAGACTGAGTGAAAAAGAGAGACGGAGAAACAGGCAGGAAATTGCTATATATCATTCCTCCTAGAAGGAGCCTCCAATCCATCTTGGCTAGGAGCTTTTTTACTCTGGTCTTGCCAGATTTGTTCTGAACGTGATTTTTTCTCAACCTTTCCTCTGACTAAAGGTATTTAGTATACAGGACTATCCGCCCTGACACAACAGTTTTGGCTGTCTAAGTTTCTTACAAAGTCTGCCGAACATTCACAGAAGGCATTCATAGAGGGTGTACAGTAACAGAGTTTTGTTGGTCTTCAGGATTGAGACTGACATTAAAATGCGTTTGAGTTATTGTTTAATTGTTATCAATTCGTTTACATTATTAAGTGATCAACTCTAGCCTTAAACTTGTTTGTCAGTACTAGTAAGGCTCAGGACAGGTATCATTAATATATATACATGAATTGTGAAGTTTCAGCTCAAAACAGATATTTATTATACCATTCTCTAAATGGCCAGTTTTGCATGTGAGGAGAAACAAGCTGTTTTGGTGTGTGTCTCTTTAAGTGCAAAGGAGCTGCTAGTCTCCGCCCCTTTTCCAGCAGCAAACAAAGCCAGGACTGTGAGCCTGTGCTTCCTATGACAAAACAAGAAAGAAGGGTCTCGCCTTTAAACACCAAACACGTTGTTTTCTATAAGCAAAAGTACACATGAAAGACTGGTCGCATAGGCCTATATACTGACCAAACGCTTTTTTATAAGTGAAAGAAAACTTTTACGGTGTCGGAACTGACACACGTATGTCACTTGCGAAAGCAAAAATGGCGACATCATCATGGGTGGAAACTTTCAGATTTATGAACCCCTTCCTATGTAAAAAAGGGTGCTTAATCTAATTGGCTCATTTTCTCACAGGCTTGCACAGATAGGCTCACATAAACAAAGTTACTGGTTGGTAATTTTTCAAGTTTCTGAGGTGCTTAGATGCACCAGAGGCCCAATTATAGCACTAAAAGCAACACTAGAGAACTTTTGCTTATGGTTAACCCCATGTGGTTGATAAGCGCAATTGTCTGTTATCAGTGTCGTAAATACTGTTGCTGTATAATCTTCCTCGTGGCCACCGCAATACACGTGAATTTGTTGACTAAGCAGAAACTGCTGTTACTTCATTTCACTTTGGACCCTGTTGGGTATACTACTGAGCTATCCGTCTTATTTTGGGCGTAAATATGGGCGCCACCATCATTGAGCTGTTTGTGTTTAGACTTCCGGTGAGCCACTAAAGCTAATGGCAGTCGTATTGCAAGTAAGCTAATTTATATTTATTATGGAACCCAAACGTTCAAGCTCAATGTGTGCAGTTAGAGGTTGCCATAATACCCTTTACAAACGCATCCAAATGTCTACAAAACATTTGTTTTTACCTTAATCCACGCACCAGAGCTGGATATGGATGTCACGCACCCAATGATCTGCATCATGATGGCCTAGTTTGGCAGGCCTTGTTACTACGAGGATTAAAGCTGAAGTAAACAAGGGAGAGAATGAAAACATGAAATCATTAGTATTTAATAGACATAAAATAAGTGCATAGCGTGCTAGCTACATATCAGCTAGCATGCTAATGTTAGCTACATAGCACATTTGCAGTCACCCAAAACACAACGCATTGACGTGAATGTATTTAGTATCTAAAAAAAAAATACTTAACTGTAGTTATATTTTCAGAATCACACTCGCGACTAAGCCTTGTGCTTTGTGTAATAGGTGCAATCACTAACTTACACTCAACTTGCAATGAGAATAGTGCCTAGCAAGGTAACTATTAATCCTGATAACATTAGTCTGAGTGCATGAACTAATCAGCAACTTGTGACCGCAAATCATTTACTGTGGTTTGATAGTCATCTATTATGAGCATTAAACTAAATTCATGACATGGCAAGATCATGCTACGTTAGCTATTGACACAGACAACTTAACATTATCTCGTCTACCTAACGATTATAAATTGTGAACCAGAAACGTAAGTGGGTCAACAAACAATCTTAGCACAGCATAATACGCTCAAAAGTACAGGACAGCATGCAAAAAATGACTATTAGACTTTTAAATCCAGTTGCAGGAAGGTTGGGTCTCCATCCGTTTTGCAACCTGTTGCCTCTTGCAGCAAGTCCGTCAGATATTATTGCACTCTTCCGCATGCAGGGGATGGGCGGGGCTGTGTGTACAGACCCGAACACAGAACTTACATAGTGTGATTTCAGCAGCTAGGAGGCTCCTCAGATAGCAGCGGCAGTAGATTCCGTCCTGTTAAGAGTCGTTCTACCCCTGAAATAATTTTAGAGACATTATTTTTAGGTCGAAAAACTACATAGTGTTGCTTTAAACAGGGAATAAATCAGATTTTTGTGAAAGGGCCCCTTTAAATTTTCAGTGAATAATAGTTAGATTTCTTTATTGTTTTTCTTTTTTGAGGATTATGAGCTTTTAATCTTTTGTGAATCTCTGTTCCGATAAAGGATTAGCTCTGTGAGATCTGACAACTGGCTTCGCTTCAGGGACCTTATGCCAATAAGAGTCTAGTGTGGTGTGTGCATGTATGAGTGAGAACAGAAAGTAAAAAAGAGAAAAGATTTTTCCTACCACAACAGAAATGTTTCAGTTGAAACAAATTTGTAAAGATGGCAGCAGTTGAGGTTTGAACAGGATGGGCCTGACGAGCATTATGGTTATTATTGTGTTGGCCAAATACATCTATAAAATTGTGTTGATTATGTACCAATTAAAAGGACAGAAAGTGTGTTGTAACGCCACCGATGAAGTAGTTATTTAACCACCAATGCGCACAGATGTACAGTTAACATGAACTGTTTGGTTTGTGAAGAGGGAAATTGAGATGGATTATGAGTATTTATTATGATTTAGATGACACAACAGTGTTAAAACTTCAAGGTGATGCCAGAGGGAACCACTTCTCAATAAACTGCAAATTTCAGCTGTGAATCAAATTAAAGATTTCTTTTTAGGAACATGTTGAACACATAGCTAAGCCAAACCCGTCTTTCACGAGACATCACTCATTCCTGCCAAGAAATGTGTGGCATTTGGAAAGGAAGTAAATTGAGACGTACATCATAGTGCATCTGATAACTGCATATTACAAAGTATATTGCAATTTAAAACATTTATTGTTGCATAATACTGAATGGCTTCACTGCAGAGTTATTTTTTAGTTTTATTAAGATTTTGAATTACTTTATATTTGTAATTTTTATAGTAATTTTGGTTTAATATTAAGCATTTTTTTAACATGCTTTTGTCATTTGATTATTTATGTGTGTAATTAATATTTAGCTTTATTTTATTTTTTATTTCGTTTTTTATTTTTGTGACCCTTAAGGTGATATTATTTGAACATCTCACATGAATTTAACGTAGAATTTAGATACTCAAATAATATTTAGATTCAGATGTTTTATTGAATTTCAACTAATATAAATGTTTTAGTTTTAGTAAACTAATAACCTAGCATTAGTATGAAAAAATAAGGGAGTGCAGTATACTGGTATAGATAAGTGTTAATGCATACTCAACTCAACTTTATTTATATAGCGCTTTTTTCTATTTTCATTGTTAAAAAGCAGCTGTAAATGAGACATATTGACTATATGCAAAACAATTAAAGGTATACCTGTTAAAACAATAAAACGGTGAAAACACAGAAGACAGACATACAATATATAAATTCCTATATGCAATATTAATTATGTAAAAAATAAATTCTAACACTGAATGTAGTGATTGTAATAATAGCATTGGTCTGCTTTTCCTAACAATTTGCTTATCCAAATCAATTTAAATGCTCTGACCAATTCAGATGAAGAATGATCTTGTATTTAACACCTATGATATGATTTGACGAAGAGAAGCATTTGTGAGCTCTGAGTGATATCAGCTAATTTGAGCGTGCTCATGCCTCATTTCCCTCTTGAATGCCACACGAGAGCCCTCGACAGATGTTCCTCCTCTTAACAAGCCTTTGTAATGAGATGCCACATCTATAGCCACCAAGATTCATATTTCGATAGCCCCAGGATTTCATATCATCATACATTTTTCAAAACCCATCTGAGGTTGAGGGAAATACAAGGTTTGGTGGTGTGACCCTATCTGTAGGCCGATGAGAAGGTCACTTACACACAGAAGATATTGAACGTCTTGTGAAGAGTGTAAAAATATGCTCTGTGGTGTTACTTGAAATAACACTGTTATTAGAGAAATGCATTGAAAGTCAATTTTTAATAATTATCCAAAATGCCATTTCTGTTATGCAGTCAGTTAGAATGGTGTCATTACATGATCCATTATATTATTTACTATCATAAAGGAAACAAAGATTTCTCTGAAAGCAATTCAATTTGTGTATTCATCAAAATCCAAATTTAAAATCGTTGCTGCTGGTAAAAAAGTGTTTTTAAGCATGTAGATAATGTCAGTCAGCCAACATTTGCTTTTACATACTGTCTGAGGTCATTATTATGAGCTTTATAATGCATATCCATGCAAATGTGACATTTACAGTTAAGACCAGTGGAAATAAGCCATTTTGTTTCTCTGCTCCGGTCAGCTCATTTCTTTCTTTGTCATTGTCCGAATAAATATTTGATCAGTAATTTATGAAAGCAAATATTGGATCAGGGTTATTGATGCTCATTAGGGCTTCACCGTGGCAACCGCCTCTGAATTGTTGGAGGATATTACCCAATTTATCATTTATATTGACTTATCTGGATGGGCTGGATTTTCATCGGAAATGATTGACTGGTGCAATTGACCGGCAGCAGATGATAAACAGTTTGAACTGTGAACACGAGATTACAGGTTTAATTTGCTCTCGTGAGGTTACTCTAATGTTAGGTGTTAGGTTTTATGTATGAAACGTGTTGCTTTCGCTGGGCGTTGGTGTAGAATGGAGATACATTCTCGCTTTATTATTTTATAGGTTTGCTTTTTCAATTGACACTATTTCTAGGAAGCCGTATAAAACATGCAACTTTTAAAATTGCTGTTCTACCTCATAGATAGAAGTAGGATTAAAAGAAGAGTGAACTGAGACTTCTACTTCAATCCCCAGTTTGTCTCATGTCTCTCCTCTAGAGTTGCTAAAGAGATGGTAATGTCACAAGATGCTCTCAGATTTACTAAATTATAAAATTCTGCCTTCACATGAATTTTATAGTTCAGTAACATTACCAAAATAAATCATTGTGAGAAGCAAAAGAGTTGATTTTTGAGATCTTAAGAGGTTTTTTACAGCCAAAGTACAAATTCTAAGAGCATTTATTCACCCTTGTGTCATTCACAACAATCCTTTTGAGAAGATATTTTGAGAAATGTCTCAGTGGATGTGTTTTCCATACAATGGAAGTCAATGTGTTTCATTGTTGTTTGGTTACAAAGGTTCTTCAAAATTGTAACTTTTGTGTTTTTCATGTGTAATGAGGGAGAGTAAATGGGTGTTTTTTGAGTGTACTGTCCCCTTATTATTCATTTAGCTTTACAAAAGCAACCTCTTTGTTATGTAGTTTTCCTCCGGTGAGTGACGCAACAAAACGTAACCACACTTGTTAGTAATCTACACTGTAAGTGAACGACGTCTGGTGTGTAGGGGGTGTGTGTATTATCAGTGTTTCCTGATGCTCCATTTATAAGCCGCCGTATGCAGCGAGCCGTGAGTCACGGGGACCTCTGTGGCGATAATTAAATATTCACTCAATGCTGGAGCAACTAATCGAAGCGTGACTCATCGGTTCATTCAGCAGGCATCGTGCTTATTCAACAGCACACAGACACCTGATCCCACAATGACAACATTGACTGACACACACCGACTAATGATGTGGTCATCTTTCACATCACGTGTACATGGAAATAAATGTGAGGTGATGAAGTCATTCTTTTTTCATGCAACATCAACAAAAACTAAAAGTGAACTCTGCTGTTTGTAGTGCTGGATGATATTGCATTCATCTTGTATTTAATTCATACTTATATAGTCTAAATATTGTTGGGTTATTTTCATCCACCAATAAACCCAATTGTTAGTTTAAAGATTGATTTGCAAGCGAAAATATCCATCCATCCATCCATTTTCTAGCGAAAATATCCAATAACATAGAAATGTGTAGTAATGTGTTTATTGGGTTCTTGGCTAGTCTGGTTAGCTGGTCATGTGATTTCAACCACTTTTTTTCTAAAGTGCAACTAATTTTCTTTGCTTAAAATTTTTTGAATGAGGAAGAAATTAATGAGGAAACAATTACTTTGTGCACCTTTAAAAGGAATAGAGGCCTTTATGTAGAACAGTTCTGTATTAAATAAGTATAAGTATAGGAAATGCATCATGTGCTTTTTAAGGTCCTCAGGGCAGATCTGCAGTTATAGTTATCATTTAAATTTTTGCATGAGCGCCACATATATTTGCTCATTAACTGTAATGGTGTTGTAATGCACCTGCGTCTGTTTGTCATACTGTGACTTTTTCCATTGTTGGGATTTTGGGCATCATTTTAATGGCCACCCCCCACTATGCTTTTCCCTTTCTTATTTTTCCTTCCTCTTGTTTCTGTTTCTTTCCTTCACACCAACTCTATTTTCTGGTTCTCGTGCTCAAAACACACACACAGTCGAGCTTTGAAGTCGGTTCACGGGGGTCAGCTCGATAAATGACAGAACGCAGGGAAGCCTATCTGAACAGAAAATTAGAAAGTTGTATGGGTATCCAGCTTGTCATATCAAATTATTTTCATCAATTACAACACAATAGCCGTCGAGATTTTGACTCTAGGAAACGGTTAAGCGGGGCTAGTTCTTATAGTATGTACTACAGTAAATATTTGTCAGGGCAGTTTTATTACATTTTTGATTGTTATAATTGGGGAAAAAGATGAAGTGAAATGGATTAGACAAAAAGTCCATGCAACTGATGCAAAAATGTGAAAGATAACTACATATATATATATTTTTTTTTCCAGTTCAACACAAAAGTGAATAACACAGCCTGTTTCGACCACCTGGTCCAAGCCAACGTTCGAAATAAAAAGATTCTCAAAGACGCTGTGCAGAACATTACAGCCAAAGGCATCACCAACTACACAAAAGGCTTTGAATTTGCCTTCGACCAGCTTGCAAACGTAAGTTACTTTATTTTGGTTTAGGTTCTTATTAGGTAATCTGTTTGAATCTGTAAAATGTGTTTTTGGAAACCATAACACTACATATTTGTTCACCAAATTTGGAGCAGTAGTAGTGTTGTGCGCCACTGACCTCTGCTGGCCACACCGTGTAATTACATACAAACTTGCTAAAATGTTTAGCAGCCAAACGTCACCAGAGCAAACTGCAACAAGATTATAATGCTGTTTACTGATGGAGGAGAGGAAAGAGCAGAAGAGATCTTCAGCAGACACAACATAAACCAAGAGGTTTGTCAAACTACTCTAAAGAAAATTGCGAATTAAAGCACTACATGTGACTTACGCCTTTAATTTTATTACAGGTGCGTGTGTTCACATTCTCTGTAGGTCAACACAACTATGACACAGGACCAATAAAGTGGATGGCTTGTGCTAATAAAGGTAAGTGTTGTTGAGCTCAGTCTGCCCCCTAGTGGTGGAAGAGCAAATGTGCTACTCAATACATCGGCACTATATTGATAAACAATCATATTTTCTCTGTTGTATGCTGTGCAGGATACTTCTATGAAATCCCTTCCATCGGAGCCATCCGCATAAACACACAGGTCTACAAATATGATTGTTGTTACTTGTGCTTTTTGTTTTGCTGTATTCTCCTGCGTGTGAATATGTGAAGGTCCGAGACTGACCTACATTTGCTTATTTTTTGCATGTTCCCTGCTTTGATTAAGGAATATCTTGATGTGTTGGGGCGGCCAATGGTCCTTGCAGATGCTAAGCAGGTGCAGTGGACCAACGTGTACCTGGATGCTCTGGTATGACATCTTTCATCACAGACAAGATACTTGAAGAGTTGTATGATTTATCTGAAACAGTAAACGTTTCACCTATTTGTTTGTACTTCTTTATGACCTCAGGAGCTGGGCCTAGTCATCACAGGCACGCTACCTGTATTCAACAAGACCAAATCTGAAGGATCTCTCAGCCAGGTCAGCGTCCAGTTTATCTTATAGAGACATATAATTTTTTTTAATAATATTATAAATATATAACATGTAGATTTTAATTGCATGGACAGATTATACTGTAGTTCTGCATTCTGTGCTTGATGTCAGATAGTCATAGTGTTTAAATCTGCTCGACCTGACTTTGCCATAAACAACATGCCATGCCATGGACAACATATTTTGTTTACATTTTTATTTATAAAACCAAACCATAACTTACCCCCAAAATCAGAGGGAAATGAGAAGTGAAAACCAAGGGTCTAAGAGCACCTAATCCTGGTTGGAAAATTACATTTAAAAGAAAATGTTAATTTATTTCTAAAATAATAATAATAAAAATTATTTCTGATTGGTTGATTCAAATGTTGTCCAAGGGTCAACATGATGTTGTCCTAAGGATATCAACCACTTGGCCAAACAGGAAATATTTATATATGAAATGTAGGCTTATATAGTTATGATAAAATCCTATTATACAATTGTAAATGTTACTCATTTAAAAAGTTGTAATCTGAATATATATAGGATTATAAATGAATATAATGTATAGGTTAGATTTAGTGTATGTATAGGTATTTGTGTGTATGTTTATATCAAGCTAAAATGTTTTTTAAGTGTATAAATTGTTTCACAATTCTTTACCGTAACAGTGCAGAAATAAATGATATAAATCAATGAACAGAGCACCAGATGTGTCATTAGCAGATCTGTTTCTCTATTAATAACCAAATGCTTGGAAAACAGTGCTATTTTTGTCACTTTTAATAGGCTAACAGTTGCTAGTGACGCAAAAGATTAAACCTCATTATCTTTATTAACCATGTGGACAGTAGCCTTCTCGGCAACACTACCATACTAACAGACGTGGAAAATAAATGTCGTAGGATATCTTATCCTGAATTTTTCCAGTTTGGGGTTAAAGGACCTCCGCGCTGAGCGCCTGTCAATATGAGTGACCTTCTGAAAAGTATTTCCGCTGGCTATCTGCGTCACTGATAGAGAGTTCTCAGATATAGTTAATATTAGTTTCCATTGTGGATGGCGATGTGCTGTTTCAGACCTGTGATGTTTTTTCTGACGGTTGTTTTTGTCCTATGACTACACATTGCACATTGTTTTCCAGGCCTAGATTTGCATCACACTTGTTTGTAACTATCACTCCATTGAGTGTCTGATGAAACTCTCTCTTTCCTCGCTCCCTGTCTCTCTTTTATCATCAGAACCAGTTGATTTTGGGAGTGATGGGGGTGGATGTGTCCCTTGATGATATCAAGAGATTGACGCCCCGCTTCACCGTGAGTACCACAAATCCTGTGTTAGGTTATATGAGACCAGTCTTCTTTTTTGATTGCACTTATGCTTTTGTTGTCCTTATCCTCTCCCAATTGCTTCCATTGCTTACCCCAGCTGTAAATCACTTTGGATAAAAGCATCTGCTAAATAACTAAATGTAAAGTGGCCAGGGACGGTAAACATATAGGCTGCGTTTAGGCCGATTCGCATACTTTCCGCCCTAAAGTTTGTGACAGTTACGGCCCCGCCAGCGACAATTCACCTTCGATGATCACTGTGTCGTCACAATGTCGTCTATAGGCAACAATGGCTACTTCCGTTTTGTGTTAGTATGTCCAAGAAGTACGAGCAAACTGTTTTGCTGCGCGCTAAAATTGACTTATCAATAATAAAAACAGTAGATACATTAAGAACATATTCTGATAAGGGGAATTGGCAGGCAACAATGCATCATAATTGTATTCGGCAATGAAAAAAATCATGTGGGTTTGGAATGACATAAAGGTCCATAAATGAAGACAGTGTTTTTATTTGGCGTGAACGATCCCTTCAGTGCTACATAATTCAGCTTAAAAGCAAACACAGCCAAACTCGCGCCTTAGATGTTTTCTTTGCAAACACTTTAAGAGGTTTGTTATAAAACTAACGCTGTGTGCTTAAGATGATAAATGCTTCACTGTTCGGCACAGTCCTGCGGTCATGCACATATACAGTAAGATCACTCTAGAGGATACAAACCCAAGGGGATATAAACCCAAATGTATAGATTGTACCGGGGCATATGTTTGTACTTACCTTTGATTCGTAAATGGTTGTGATTTTCTGTTAAGCTGAGAGGAATGTTTCCAGATGATCCGACACATTTGATTAACTCTAAGTGCTCAGGGGTGATTGACAGCTCGGCCCGGCGTTCTCGGGGGATATTAGACGGTACCGCGCTAGTGAGGGATTAGCCGCAAGATCTCTCATGATCCAGGCCCGTTTGGTTTTAGATGGGGTTTGATGGTGGTCTTTTGATCAGAATCTGATTTTGATCACACTGATCTTCTGTTTTGTTTGTTTCAGATTGGCCCTAACGGATATTATTTTGCAATCGACCCCAATGGCTACGTGCTGCTCCATCCAAACCTCCAACCAAAGGTATTGAAGCATTCTCTCCATCCGGCGCTTTAAATACGACATCTTGAGATTTAAGGACGCGGAAGAGTTTTATGGTGCCGTGGCGTACATCTCATGTTAATATCATTCTTTTTTCTTGACGTGTATTTGGTTATCAGTGTGAGATATTATGTGTCGTGCATATGATTATCTCTCGCTTTATCTTAAACCATCTCCCCAGCGCTCTTTCTATATCTGTTGTGTATGTGCTGCATATTTATGTCCCATTCTGCTTATACACATTTGCCATGTGTGCTTTAATGCATTTATGTATAGACTTAAATCAGAGTAGGGGACGTATTTACTTTGACATGAACGAAAACTGTGGCACAGAATGTTTAATCTGCGGCATGCCGTGAATCTATGGCCCTCCCCTGTGTGACCTGTGAGGTGAGGCCCCGCCCTTAAATGCTGATGAGCATTGAAAGTATGTGATGTAAAGAATGAAAGTATGTGAAGTTCGTTCTGCCAGAATGGATTTAGTTCATCTTTTTACATTTTTGTCATTAAGAAAGTTCACAGCAGCATTGCGCTGGAGACTTAAAGGTCCAGTGTGTCCAGGATCTATTGACAGAAATGCAATATAATCTACAGAACTACTATGTCTTCAGAGGTGTATAAAGTTGCATAATGACGGGGTATGTTTCATAAGCTTAGAATGAGCTATTTCTATCTACATACACCGCGGGGCCCCTTGCATAGTATTCACCATGTTGTTTCTACAGTAGCCCTAAACGGACAAACTGCTCTTCAGAGCGCGTTTCGTAAATACAGTATCTACTTTGTCAGAAGAAAAAACATGAAGAAATCTTAGTTCTGTGTCAGCCGCCGTAGTGCTTTGAAAGGGAGTGGGGTAAACTGTGTCTTGATTGCAATTCGCAACCTCTCAGATAGATGCCACTAAATGTGAAACACTGGACCTTTAAGTTTCGATCACTAAACGTTTTTAAGAAAGTTTCTTTTTTTCCTGTTTAAGAAAAGATGTATTTTCTGCTTAAACCACCACAGACTACTTTTTTCTTTAATAGTCCTCTTTTTATTTACATTAAATGAAGTCTGCTTAAGGCAAAGATAATTCATACTTTACATATAGTTCATGCAACATTTTATATCGCCCGAAACAAACAGGAACATCCGACATCTGCCATTGATTCAGCACATATCCTCCTCGCCGAGTGCATCTGACCTCATGTAAAGCCATAGATTGAGAATGTATGAACATGCATTCACAGCATGTAAACAGGCCTGCGTACATCTTTTCCTTTGGATCGGATCGCCCGGCGCCTGTGCTGGGTGAGATTTTCGCGTAACCTTTGCATCTGGCCTGAAGCAACACGCTACACAACTGGCAGCAAACCTGCATATATGTTTCTCAATGGAACTGCTTATTTAATATCAGTCTATACATGGGTTCTTTTGATTCTGGTGTTCCACCACACACACGGGCTGGTCTGAATTTATTCTTTTACACAGATTGCGAAAGAGAAGAGACATGCGTGTGTGTTCGTGCTCTGAATGGCGTCGGAGATAAGCAGGGTTGTAGTTTATCCTCGGTCTGGAACGTAAAAGCGCCGTCCGTCACGTTGCCTCGGACAGTCGCAGTTTGAGGAGTTAAAGCATGTTAAATATTACGTCTGGCCGGGCGTAGATTAGAATGGTTTGGACGTTCTCTGATTTAGGCTGACGACCTCGTGTGGTTTTGGAGATATCTGTGCCTGAGGTCGCTCCGTGTGCGAGCCGAGGCAGGTGCCGATGTCGGGCGAAAAAACGTGATGTTTGCTGTTAATTCTTTATTATAATAACATAGTTCCTGGTCGAGAATGTGGAGGGCATTAACTTCTTTCCACAAGCCAGTCAATCAAACATCCAGAGCAGATTTTCATCTCCGGCGTCAGCGAGAGCGAATGTGACATATTTCCATCTCCCCTCAGAGTAACATCCTCCGGCTCGAGATGAAAGGAAGCGCGACGATTCCTTTGAAAAGACCTTACCGAAACAAACTCGGAACACAACTCGCAAACAATCCGTTTCTTTAATGAGCCCGGCTGTATTGTCAAAGCCATAAAACCGAGAGAAACGCATGTGCCATGACAACGTAAACACCAGCAGACCCTCAGCGGTCCTTTATTGCTCCCAGCGGGGTCTTGCATTGACTCCATGTGCTCAGCAGACCGCCGATCTTTTCCTTCAGTTAAGCGAGCCCGTTCCGATCAGATCTGAAGGATTGATCTCTCAAGGACAGATGTTGAGACGGGACGGACGCGCTGATTGAGGGAGACGCGCAGGCATTGAAACTCTGAACCGTGAATGCTGCACTTAACCTGATATGCAAACACAAGCTCCTTAACCAAAGGGTGCCAGATCTCCTGGAAACAGTTCAAAGTTCTTCACCAGCATCCTGCAGTGCACAACACATGCCTGAATTTGTCAGCTAAAGTTAAGCGAAATCAAGCACTTCGAGGGAGAGTCTTTCAAGGGGACTTTGAACACACAAGGAAGGGCTAATTTGATTTTGAAGGCGCATTGAACCGACCCTCGTAGTATGTCGGCCACATGTTGCCAGCGAACAACACAGATGAATGCAACGAGATTGGATTTATTGTCAATGCTTTTATTTCCTTTAAACAGCCTCTTCCATGATGGATTGCAGTGTAACAACACTGTTAACAAGTGGTCTTTTTAAAGGCTCTGCGTTTGAAGTTTCAGGCGTCAGTTTTTGGCACCCATAAATCATCTTGTGTTATTTTGAAATGATATAGGCTTGTGTTTATCCTTTCCATGTTTCTTGTTAGAAAAGGATTTTAAACCGTCGCCGCAGGCTAAATAAAAAGTTGGACGTTTCGTTCCCTGAGGTGAGACTGTAGTGGTAGAAATGGTCCATTCTGTCATAGGTCACCGAGTGATATAGTGCTAAATAGCTTGTCTAGTTTAAGGAATATTATGCTAACTAGATAGTCCTAGTCATAGATAGCTTGTTGTCAATGTATCACCTTAACTATTACAGGACACAAGCCCTCATAGGTTTCCCTCTTTCACATTGTTACTTTAAATACTTACGGTATATAAACATGCTTCAATTCTGCATCGTAACAGACTTTTTACAGAAGCTAGCATACACTTTGAAAAAATGTATGTCTTCAATTTGTATTCAAATCAAGAGCTCGGCTAAGGGAAGAGTTTAAGGAGGATTGGCAAAGAAGTACATTTTGGAAAAACATGTTCACGTTTACTGAACCCCCAAAAATGAGAGCAAAATGTTACGACATTAGAGGATCAATGAACAGTGATAAATGTTGATTTTATTCAATGTTTACTTTGAAACCATGTTTCCTAGACCCCTTCGCAAGATGTAAACATTGGTACAGCAGCACCTCCGATCTCATTTTCGTTATAAATGTCTTTGAACACAAAAGAAGATATTTTGAAGAATGTTGAAAAGCAGACAGTTCTTCCTACTATGCTAGTCAATGGTGGTCAAGAACTTTTTGTTAACAAGCATTCTTCCAAATATCTTTCTGTTCATCAGAACAAAGACATTTATACAGATTAGGAAAAGCCTAAATGAAGAATTTTTTTTATTTTCAGTTAAAACTGCCCCTTACAGGCAGAAATTATGTGAACATATTTTTAAACCAGTTCTTTACAGAACGTATTAACTTATAAAAATAAGGTAATACATGTGATCTCATCTTTAAGTTAAAGAAACAATTATACAACAATAATACAACCATTTTAAAAGTTGAAATGACTTGTACGGCTTATTGGATTGTTTAAAAATGTAAGACAACCAATCATGTTTTACATTGTTATACAAATATGCTCCAGACATTATTTTTGGCTACTACTGTACATGAGTGTATGAACAGTCTGAGACTCACATCTTGGCTGGCTTCTGTACAGTTTCTGAGTTAAGATGCATACGTTCGGAGTAATCCAACTGGAAACAAATGTGTGTCGCTAAACAAAAGGACGTTTTTGCTAAAGTGAGCGCTTCCAAGAAAAAAACTAGTCTCTGCATTTGCCAAGGTTTGTATGATTCTGTTATATGATTCTGAAGTGATTTGTAACAAATGTACAGTGCATCCCGCAGCACAACAACACTATGTTCTGCTGTTTCATTTATGGCCACCAAGCCTCAAAGAGTGCTGTACAATTTTTAAAGCTACATTTTATAACCAACATGAAGTAAGCTTCAATTTTCAGTTTCAAGCAAAGATGGCAAAAGAGACGAGAGTTAATGTAACGTTTGTTAGTACAGTATGTGTAATGGTTAAGAGGAATGATAGCATGCCATCTGATGTTTATTTGTGTTGTGTTAAGAGTCAATGGAGATATATCCTGTCAGCTAGATCACGCAGATAATGATTTTAATTTTCCCCAAACAAATATTCTGAGGAGATGAGGAGAGCATGTTTAGGAGTACATCGGATGGAAACCTGGAGCCGTTACACAGACTTTTATGTCGTGTGTTATCTGAACTCACTAAACCTTCAGTTGTATCGTGAACGAAAAAGATGATGCATGTACAAATGAAAACACACGAAGACAGCACCATTAAAAATGAGTGTGGGGGGAGAAGAAAAATATTTGTTAAGACTGTACACAGTGGCGTCTTGATGTATTTAGTCAAATTCTGCATATTTGTTTGGCTAATAGTTGCGAAAGTCCGTTTCATATTTGTTCTCATAAATATCAAGGAATATTTAGTAATATTTTCATTTTTAATTCTACAAAAAGTGATTTGATGAAGAGTTTGCTTCCACAATGAGATGTCATTTTCAAAAATCATGGTTTTATTATGTTATCATGTTTATATTATTTTTATTATGGCTTAAATCAAAACGAACCAACTGCTGTTGTATTGACATTAATTGGAATGCACAATAAAATCTGATTTTTTTAAGAAAGAAAAAAAAACTGAGTTATCTCATTTTGGAACCAAACTCTTCATATTTTTGTGTAAATTATTGATATCAATATATATGTTTCAGTTAAGTATTATATTTAAATACAAACATGTAGCAGACTTCCGTTTGCGTTCAAATATGACTTGAATGTGTCCTGTGTCTGTTCCGTGTCAGGGTTACAGTATGTTATGTGAAGTGTGGCATTGCTCGTGTCAGTCGGCTGGCGTGGGAGGATTTGGGCGGGACACACAGCGACTTGTGTAAATCCGCCTTTCCTGTTTATATAAAAATCTCTGCTACTTGGTCAACATGTGTTTCACAGAATACAGTGGCCCTAAGATTGTGTTTTGACACACATTCAAGTCACAAATATGATGTTTGGTCAACTTAAAATCAAACAAAACAGTTCCAAATGTTACAATTAGAAATGTATTTGCATACAAACTATGTAAGCAAAGACATGTGTGACTATCTAATTCTCTGACGTTTCTTCAGCTGGTGTAAATATCCAAACACTCCCTGCGGCTGCTGTGCATGTTCGATCCAAATATTAAAAGTTATTGTCTCGGCAAGAAAAGAGCAAGACTAACCAAGTGTGAAATTTTCGATGAAGGCCACTTTAGCACGTTTGCTCAGTTCTTTGTCATCAGACTGTCACATAAAGTCAACACGTGTCAGTCATGTCTGAAGGACATGTTGCTTCAACCGGGGGGCAGTAGCTGAGCAGAGGGTGACCCCGACACTTTGAATTCTGTCTGTATCTCATTATGCTCCCCTGCTTTCATATTCAGCGGAGATCCTTCGACCTCCTCCTTTGATTCTTTCGCTCATTCATGTGCCCAACATATCAATTCTTCCTTTCATCCATCAATTGTCCATCCACCTATCCATTCTTTTTTCTTACCGTTCACAACCCATTTATGGAGTTTGCTAGTAATAGAACTTCTTATCTCTTATAAATCATTCAAAAAGGTTATTTCTTTCTCTTTCTTTCTTTCTTTCTTTCCTTCTATCTATCTATCTATCTATCTATCTTTTTTTTACTTAATTTGTTTCTTTTATTTTTCTTTACATTTGTCTTGTCCTTTTCTGTATGAATCTTATTTTTCATGTAGTGCATTAAATTCTCTGTTTTTGATTCTTATGTTTGTTGTTTTTCATCTTCCCTCCTCATCCTCATCCTGCATGTTTGCTGTTATTTATGTGAGTGCTTTCATAATATTTTTACACAGATGCACCACTTTTAAAATTTAAGGTGCTTTAAAAGGTTCTTAGATGCCATATATAGAAGAACCCTTTCTGCCTAAATGGTTCCATATAGAACCTTAACCATCAGAGGAACCTTTCTGCTTCACTCATATGTTTCTAAAAGATTTGTTAGATTTAGATTTTAATATTCTTGCGCCAAAATCATTGAATCAGGATTATGTGTACTTTTGATTAACATGAACCATATTTCTAAAATATGAATATTTATGAAAGGGGTGACACTAAAGAGATTAATGCTAAATTAAACTACAGACCTCCATTTGCAAGCGTATTAGGTTTAATATACTTTCTTCCTTCTCTTTGTAGCAGAGTATGAATCAAATTTATACTTTCGTAAATCAACATTTAAAACCGTAGACATGATCTACACACTCATGAAGAACAATTTTTGGTTCCACAAAGAACCATTCTGATCATCTCTTTTTTACTTTTTTATAATATGAAGAAGCTTTTTTGCCAAAATGAACCTTTGGTGAAAATTGAATGAAAATTGAACACAGAAAGATATTTGAAAGAATGCTTGTAACCAAACAGTTCTTGGCCAACTACCATAATAGGAAAAATAGCTTTCGAAATTTCTTTGTTATTTTGAACACAAAAGAAGATATTTTGAAGAATGTATGAAAGCATACAGTTCTGGTGCACTTTTGACTACCATTGTCAGTTTTTGTGGTTCCTTTATGGAACCAAAAGGTTTTTATATGGCATCAAAGAACCTTTGGAAGCACCTTTTTTTAATGGTGTAGGAAAGACCTGGAATAGATTCCACCAATCTAAATTTAAGATGAAAGTATGTGAGAAATATTCTCATGATTGTTTTTGGTTCTGCACTTTAGAACCCCAAATTCCAGGAACCTGTTACACTGGACTTACTGGATGCTGAACTGGAAAATGATATTAAAGTCAAGGTAGGTACCACACATAAAACAAATTGAATTTTTTCTCATTTATTTTCTCTATTGGCATTTCAAGTATACTGTTAAAGGAACAGTTCACTGTAAAAGTTAAACTTCTGTCATCATTTACTCTACTGATTTTTAACCTGATGGAAATGACAGTGCTCTTTTGACACCATTGTATGTGTAATTATTTCAATCTAAATTGCTCTCAGTCAAACAATAGAAGAAAAATCACTGCAGGCACATCAGGCAAGATCATTAAAGGCCTTCTTTTCTTGTTTGATCTGAAATCAGTTTCAGCTGATGTCCATAATGGATAACAAAATAATTTTTTGGAGCAAAAATAGTGGACTGGTGTAATACTTTGGTTACTTGTTGTGAGTGTCTTATGCGAAACACGGAAGAGAATGTTTTGAAAAATGTCAGTAACCAAGAGTCGTTGGACCCCATTGACTTCTATTGCGTTGTATGCAAGTCAATGGGGACCAATGGTTTTCTGTGACCAACATTTTTCAAAATATCTTCTTTTGTGTTCTGCATAAGAAAGAAAGTCATACAGGTTTGAAATGACAAGAGGGCGTGTCAATAATGACAGAAATTTCATTTTGAAGGTGAACTATCCCGTGAAGTTTATAGCCTTGAACCTATTCAGAAGTGAGATTAATTGGAACCTTACAATATTGTATTCTTAGAGAAGTCATGTTTACTTCATGAGGAAGTTCTCTTGCCTTTGCATGAAGCATTGCATAGAAAGATGGAAGTGGTGTGTTTAGACTCGACCATGTGTGTGTTCTTGAATGTTGACAGATAAAGGCATTACGGTCCTGCTAGAAGCAGACCAGAGTCATTATTTGTTATACTGTATTTTCTCTCATGGGTTGGTTTTTATTAAAGCCACTTGTAAATTCTTACCAATACAGAACATTGCCGTACTGAAATCCACCCATTTGTGCTTGCAACATCTTAGTATTGTGTTTCATTGTATAATGGGTGGTTTTAGTGCATTTTTTTAGTAGTTGACATAATGCTTTATTAAACAGGTCAAGAATTCGTGTTTGCAAGGTTTAACATGTATTATGAAAGGTCATTTAACAATTCCCCACAAATCACAATAGTTGCAAACTTAGCCTCTGTCCTTTCTATATGTTACAATTGTGATTCATTGACATAAAATAAAAAATTTGACTCTTACAAAAAAAGAGGATATACCAAGCTTTTCCTTGTATTTTATAACACAGTTTTTGTACATTGCCATTATAAGTCTCCCTCTTTTCTTTCAGATACGGACACAAATGATTGACAGAATACCCGGCAATGAAACCATAAGAACACTTGTGAAATCTCTGGACGAGGTGTGTTGATCTTTCATAATGCTTTTGCTACCCCATATGTGCTCTTCATTTTTTCTCTCATGTTTTATTTTTTGACAAAATCAGAGATACATCGATCGAGGGATTAGGACCTACACATGGGCACCTGTTACTGGTACAGATTACAGGTTTGTGCTTATAAATGTTGTGGTCTTGGCCGTTTCTCAATATGCGTTTTTCAGCTTGTCCTCGTGTTCTCGCTCTACGTCATCTTTCAGTTTGGTTCCAATATCCAAGATCACAAGTACAGAGAGCGCATGAAAGTACCCGAATGTGTTCTTGATATCAAGGATGCATTGAATGCAAACTTTTGCGCGTATCGAAGCTGCTTGAAGTCCCATAAGTCATTGTGGTGCGTCCACCCGAGTTCGTTCTTCAGAGGCTGCTTCGCAAGACCGATCTCCACACGAATACAAGTCCTTTAAACTGAGAAACGGCCATTGTTTAAGTGTTTCATAAGCTGTATGAACGTTTTTGTCACCATATTTAAAAACACATTCTCTTTTTTTCCATTCGGTGTGCGGGTGTTCCGTCAGCCTGGCCTTGGTCTTGCCCGAATACAATCTGCACTACATCCAGGCAAACCTGGGGAACACTATAAAACAAGCCATGTGTGAGTACCCAGAACACACAAACCTCCACACGTCACCCAAACACAGTACTGTCATGTACCAGGATCAGACCGACCCTGCGGTGTGTGCAGCGGTTGTTTTAATGAAATCGCTGGAGAGCGTTCACAAATGTTTGAGAGGTCTGCTTGTTTGTGTGTGTGCGTTGAAGTTTAAGGCGTGTGTGCGACCTTGATTGTCAGGTCTGCTCTCTGTATTAAACTGGGGTCCAGCTGGTCTCCACCCATCCTGAGCAGTGTAGCCAGGCGTTTGATCTGACTCTCCCAGAAAACAGGGGCCCCGGCTGGGATGAGAGACTGCAGTACTCCCTCCCCTCTGGACATGTGCTGCTAGATTCCACATCTGCACACACACACACACACGCACACAGACATGTGTATTAGCAATTTCTGCCTTTATTGTGCCTTAAGCTACATGCACAACACCGCATTCTGTATTTTAGTGCAAGGTTTAACTTTAATCCAACCTTCTAAAGTTTTTCCTTTTCCTTCTTTCTGTCTTATAATCGATTAATCGCACAGCACAATGGGGCAAGTACATTCTCTCTGTCTTGTTCTGTACTCTTTGTTTTCCTGATATAAGACATGTCGGTATCACTTTACAATTGATGTTGTTTTTGTTAAGATTAGTCGATGCATTAGCAGGCATGAACTAACAATTTGAGATTCTTAGCATTTATTAAGCTTAGTTAATGTTAGTTATGTCAATAAAATGTTAGTTGGTTGTGCAGTTCTGATGTCAACACAGATTTTAAAGCTGGTAAGGTAATTGCTGAAATTAACAGTCCACGCAAAAATGAAAATTCTGTCTTGATTTACTTCTCTCAAGTTTCTTTGTTCTGATGAACACAGAAAGATATTTGAAAGAATGCTTGTAACCAGTTCTTGGCCACCATTGACTACCATAATAGGAAAAATTGCTTTCAAAATTTCTTTGTTCTTTTGAACACCAGAGAAGATATTTTGAAGAATGTAGGAAAGCAAACAGTTTTGCTGCACTTTTGACTACCGTTGTCATTTTCCCTACTATGACAGTCAATGGTGGCCCAGAACTGATTGGTTACGACATTTATACAGATTTGAAACTTGAGGGTGATTAAATAATGACAAACTTCAGAATTTTGGGTGATCTGTCGGTTTAATAAATACTATAGAAGTATTTTTCATTATAAGTTTACATAACAAATGCAGCCTAGTTGTAAAGTGTTAGAGACATTTTGTATGTTCATTGATATGTTTCTGTACATTTATTTATGCATGCAAGTCTGAATGTTTCCTGCTGTTTTTGGCATGATCTGTGTGCGTATCTGCATTCGCTGAAAGTCTTTGGTGCTAATGCAGTTAAAACGAAACCTGATTTAAAGATGTTGAGCATGGAACTGCCTGTATGGAACCATATAGTCAAAAATGATTCTTCAATGTCATTAGTAGCACCTTTATCATAAAAATCTGTCATTGTTTATTCACATTGTATACATGACTCTTTCTTCTGTGAAACACAAAAGAAGATATCTTGAGAAATGTCTCGGTGGTCCATACAATGGCAATCGATGGCAGGCCAGTGTTTTTCAGTTACCAATATTCTTTGAAATATATTCTTTTGTGTTCTGTATAAGAAATGAAGTCATACAGCTTTGGAATGGCATGAACATGAGTCAATGGTAAAATAATTAGCATTTTTGTGTGATCTACCCCGTCAAGTGAAAAATGCTCTCTGTTTTTTGGCTAGGGTGTTCTCGGGTCCATCCTTCATTGTAAGACATTGATTTCATGTTTAGAAAAGCGCACAACCAAAAGCACGTGTTGAGGTGTCATTCACTTCCATAGCGTAAACTGTGCAGGATCAGTTTAACGTGGAACACTTAGGAAAAATGTCTAAGTATAAACAATAGTAGAAGTGATGTCCGCCTTACCACTAAATATTGAGCTCAAAATATGTCTTGCAACACAGGGGCCGGGCTGAAGGAACAAACTAGTATGTGGAGTTCTGAGCCAAAAGTGTATTTTTCCCTACTTGTCGTTTATGAGCGTAATTGTTTTAGCATAACAGTGATTCGTAAGATCACATGGCTTCAGCTTCGGCTATAACAAGCAAGAATGCCAAGAAATGAAACTTAAGCTTGTGTAAGAATGAGTACGAGCAGGTTTCGGAACCACAAATAGGTCACGTTGTGGCTTGTAAGCAGTAATGCTCCGCTACTTGAGGTTGAAAGCAGCGGCCGCAGGAATTTAGTGTCGTGTAGCTCAATCCAAGCGCTGTGAAAAGTAGCCAGTTAGTTACGTGTCTAATTTATTATGTGTTTGGGTGCGCGTTAATGTGTTATTAATATTTCTAAATTCTGCCTTGTGTGAAGTTGCTACTGCAGATATATATGCACACGTGTGCATGTGTGTGCGCTCTTCCTCCACCGAATGTTTCTCTCTTATTTCTCATCGTAAAGAGCCTGGCACAGATTTACAGGCTCGTAAAGAGTCAGGTCCATATGGTTATTGAGAAAGGCGAAAGAGGCGGCAGATCTGGGGTCAGGTCTCGGCGTACCCTCTCCGGAGGTGCTTCTGGATGCTTTAGGAGCCTTGACTCTTCATTCTGGGAGCTCCACGGGGCTTGTTTGAGCAAAGCTGAAAGCAGAGTGTAAACTTCAGACAGCCAGAAACAGAGAAGTGCGGCTTTGGGGAGCCGTGCAGAGCAAATAATGAGAAGAACAGGTGAACGCAGAGCCCTCTCAAGGGACGTGTCCTTGCGGCTGGTCGTAACTGAAACCTGCGATGATGGACTCGGCCGCTGGGGCTGATCTCAGACCTGGCAGGACCTCGACTTGACCGGATATTCACGAGTTCAGAGGCAGCTGTGTTTGTCACCAAGTGGCTTTGTTAGATCAGTAATGCAGAGGAAAAAGTCGGACGTGGTGCTAATTATATAGACGGCAAAGTCGCTGACCGCAGAGCGCATACAGATGTAAACTCATTGACACTTTGACACAAACACGCTTTCTGTTAACCAGCAGGGTTCTCCATGTGTGTTATCAGTGGGTGAAGGATGGGTTGTTATGTTTTTCTGATCTGAAGTTTTACTAATGACATTCATCCCCCACGCATGCAGTAGCAAGAGCTAATGAGAGAGTGTCTAAAGACATCCAGTCCAATCCCCCAATAACACAACTCATCTCAAAGAAGTAGTAAGATGTACAGTGATGGCCAAAAGTGATGACTTGAGGGCATTTTCTGAAAAGTTTAGTTAATTTTATAGTTAAAACAAGCCTTTTTTATCAGACTTAGGTTCAGTGATTTCACTTTGATGGCAAATTGGTATTGAATGCATCCTCTTTGCTATTTAAGTGAAATCATTTTTAACAAAAATGGACTTTGAAGGTATTTAGACGTAAACGTATTTAGCAAAAAGGCATACCCGGGAATTGTATTGGATTTTATTCTATTATTGATTACAATTTTAATTAAATTTAATATAATTAATAATTAATAAATATATGTTTAAAATATTAAATACAATTTCTCCTTTCTGCTGTCATTTTTTTGCCAAGACCCTTTAAATTTAAATTTAAAATTTACAGATAAAATATAATTAATCAAAATCAAAAAATTAAAATCATAAAAGTAAAAATTGAATATAACTTTTAAATTAAAAGAATATAATAATTTTTTAAATAAATTAAATACATTTATTAATTATAAATTAAATAAAATTAGAATGTGTTGTAATTTTTGCCAAGCCTCTTTTAATTCTTCTCAAAGCTAAGCTTCAGTTTGTACTACGTACAAACCAATGCAATAAGTAAGGAATAATGTACAAGCAGCCGGTTGTTACCGCAAGAATAAACCATGAGAGTGTGATCAGGACCCGACGCAAAGCGGCCAATCAGAATCAAGTATTCCATGGGCTCTGTGTAATAAGCCTTTTTAATGTATCTTTAATAAAATAATTGAAAAAATCGTTGCATTGACGGTCCAATCAGCTGTCGGATATTTCTGAACTAAATCCGTCACATTAAATCAACCATATTTAATACATTTATACAAGAAATTCAATAAGTTCAATGTTCGCTGAAGTTGTGATTCCTATGTAAAATGCTCACCTGTGTTTATGAATGTGAATTTAGATTTTTCATTTTTAAACGTGAGTGGTGTCTCACTTTAAACCAAAAAGCCACATGAAGCAGCGTGTTAATACGTGTAGGCTTATAAATTGGGTTTAGTTAATTTCATGTGTTCTGTTTCTCTGAACTGGTTCACCAGAAGTAATGACCTCAATGTTGTGTAAATCGGGAATCAACAACGTAATGAGACACATATGGATATTTTGAGCAATTGTCTCAAATCTGTTGTAAATGTATTTTGTCTGATGGTTTTGTTTCGAGAATTACGGCACACAATGGCAACAGTTAAATGTTTTATCTGTTTGTCTCTGCTTTGTTCTCATTTGATTGATGAAATGAAAAGGCTGAGATGGTCTGGTTTTGTTTTGATTGAGATAGAGGGAACAACTTGTCCCAAATCCTTCGGCTTGCTCACTTATCCCCCTTTATTGCTAATGGCACACATGCTTCATGCCAATTTGTTTCATTATCCCGTCTGTTGATGTCTGTATTAAGCATCAGAATTGCTATTATTGCTTACGCCTGCCAAAGTCTTTGCTCACTCCTGTCATATCTCTCATAACTCATTGTGTGATATGGAAAGAGGCGTCTGTATCTCTTTCTGCACCTCTTTAATCTCAGACTCGACTCTCTGTTGTCTGTCCAGGCTCTGGCTTCATCTCAATATTCTATCATGTGCATGTTTTATATGTAATGCCGTTTTCAAAATATCAGATTTAGTGTTGGATTGGTTGTGGGACTATGACAATGATAAAACTTTATCTTCTCTCTTTGTTCTCCGATTGGTCGGATTTTCACAACAGGGCAAATGGGCAAGTACTTCATCCTTATCTGATCATCCTTATCTGATCTTCACATTATTTCAAACTAAGGTTTTTTTATGTTGTTATTTTTTTTGCTGTCATTTGCATGTCATTTGCATGCTTGGCATTTTTGCCATCTTTTGCCATACAGATACTTAAAGTATGAATCTCTCAAAAAGCTGTCTATGGAAAATTAAACACTTCCTAAAATTAAAATAAAATTATTAAATGATATTTGCTGTAATAAAGAAGTCTGTTTTACGATAAAAAATATTGATGATTTAATTTTACCATGACATTTTATTCATGACATGATGACTTTTCTAAAAAAATCTTTCACTTCCACCAAATATATATGAACTGTTTTATGACATAATTTTACACTTCAATTTTTCTTACCCTAAAATCTAGAGAATCTAAAGAAAATCTCTTTTAAAAAGACTGTAGCCAATATTGAAATAAAAAAGATATGTTTTTATTTTAAGACTAAATGTCGCAAGGATTCTTTTGTAAATCCATTCATTTGTTTTTGGTTGCTTGCTGTTTTTCTTTATGTTCCAGTTTCAGCTTTCAATTAAGTTTATCTAAACACCTTCCCCGTTCTCTTTCTTTAGCCTCTGAGACCATGCAGCAGGAGAAATTTGAGGAATATGGCTACACCTTTATTGCGCCCAGGTAACACACACACACAGATCAGAAATGAAGACCTCCCACAGGCTGTACTCTTGACAGGTTTATATGGGCTGTACCTAGACTCCATTGGTCTTTGAAGGCCTGTAAATTCACACCTTCAGACTCTGCTATGTTCTGTTCTGACTCAACAGAACAAAAATGTTTGGCCATTACGTCATTACCTTTATATTTAGACTTTGTCTTTTTTTCAGGGAATACTGCAAGGACCTTAATATCTCAACCAACAACACTCAATTCCTGATGGACTTCAATGAGTACATAGACAGAAAAACCCCCAATGACCCAGCGTGTAAGTGCACATCGCATTCATTCAGTTACACATTGATGCTTTAATCTGCCGCTCATTTTGCGATCGTTTCAAATTCCGTATTTCGAACGCATTATCGAGAATTTTAAATGAGAAAAAATAGTGGGCGTGGCTTTCGTTTTTTTCTGCGATTTGATTGGATGTATAAAAACAGCCGTTGCTTTTTTAAAAGGAACTGGCAGAAGAATGACAGTTGAAGGGGAGGAGTTAACGGATGCTCCGCCCAAGCTGTCTTAAATCTGGCATTTAAGATGGATAGTCATTACAGGACGGAAGTGCAACTGAGGATTATGATGGCACACAAATTCTTAAAAGAGAATGACCCACACTGATAAACTATTTACAACAAACGCTACAATATTTCATGAAAAAAAGGCATTGTCATTTTTTACTTCACTGGGACTTTAATAGCGTTTCATTTGTACCTCACTTGTCCGCTCAAAAAGGTTTGTACAGTTAGTACTTGTTGTTCATCAGAGCAAATGAATGTGTACAGATTTGAAACACCTTGAGGTTGAGTAAATGCATACACAATTTTTAATTTTTGGGTGAACTGTCCCTTTAAGGTTACAAATCCTTGATAAACATAACAGCGGTGGACCCATCGATACATGATGGATTGATATTGAGGTGAGAGGGTTTAGATTACTCTCTCAAAGAGGCTGAGTCAGGTTGATTCCCGCTCGTGTGATGTCAGAGTGTGTGGCTGTCCCGCAGTTTGTGAAGGTGACCTCTCTAGATCTCTGTTTAATGGCTCTGGGTAATTGATTTGTGTGGTCTGTAATGCACTTCTGATGACTCACATGCATTTCTGTAAAGAGATGCTATCACAACACGACAGATATTAGTCACTTCCAAAACACACCCAATGTTTGTTAGCTTTTTTATGACTCAGTTAGAAAAATAAGCCATATTATGTTCATCTTTAGAAATAACAAGTTTGTCACCAAAGTTAGGGGCCCTCTGTCCTACAATTTTGTAGTACTTTTACTCTGAAGTCCACTTAATATTACTCGTAGTTTCTTAAATCGAAAGAAGGTGTAATTTATTTTTTCTGTGTCTAACCTTTAATCTTTAAACAGGCTGTTTTTTTATATTTTTGTTCTTACTCTTTGCTTTACAACATCTGGGTGGGCCGAGTTGCTCAAAGCCAAATGTTGGTGCTTGTATGCTAATGTGTAATACACTCAATTTATAGTCATTATAGAGTAAACTGCCCGTTCTGATCAATGATTAAACTATTTTGACAATATTTGACGTTTGGGCTAAATAACCAAAGTATTTGCAAAAAGTCGTGTCGATGAGTATTTCGTTTGTTAGGAATTTTGTGTAAATGTGCCATTTATTTTATACATTTTGCGCAGACCTCTTTGACTTGAGTAGAAATGTGATGTCACAACCGTGATGATTTCCATCAAAGTTTGTTGACTGAAATCGTGCCACTCTGCGGCCATGTTTGCAACACCTCCGGACATTTCAAGTGATAGTTCATCCAAATATGAAAATTCTGTCATCATTTACTCACCCTCTTGTCATTTTAAACAGTTTGACTTTCTTACTTCTGCAGAACACAAAAGGAGATATTTGGAAGAGTGTTGATAACTGGCACCCATTAGAAGATAGAAGTCAATGGGAGCTGGCACTTTTCTGTTACCCACTTTCTTCAAAATATCTTCTTTTGTGTTCTGCGGAATCCCATACAGGATTAAAATGATGAGGTTGAGTATATGATGGCAGAATTTTCCTTTTGGTTGAACTACCCATGGAGTAAATAGCATATTTCCAACAAACCATAAAACATGACATCAACTTTACCATAAACGGCTAACCTTAAATAGCACTAAAAACTGCTTTTTCGAGTTAAGCAAGCGCCTCACAATCCTCTGTGTGGAGCCAGGCCCCAGAGAAGCGTCAGTCTCGATTAGCGATCAGCTCTTTTTACTGAAAGGCGGGACTTCCGTTCTTTGTACAGGTATCCATGTTGTTTTTGCTTTTTCATTTCCATAAGTGTCCTCTCTACGCTTTTGTGTTTTATCAGGTAACATGAGTCTTGTGAACCGACTACTGCTGGACGCTGGTCTCACTGCTGACCTTGTCAAAATCTGGAAGGATCAGAATATGTAAGTTCAAAAGTGTGAAAAAAGCTGTGTGAAGTAGAGTTTTGAGTTAAAGCCAAGTATGAATGTGGGTTTTCATGCACGAAAGACCGTTTTATATATTTTCTAAGTACAAAGCTCTATTTAAAGTCCTGTCATGAACAAAACTGTTGTCTTGTTTTCAAAGGCAAGAGTCTAGCAATTATTAGCTAAAGCTGGGATTAATGAATCACATCGTAGGGAATCGAGAAACACGGCACTTTCACAATAATGTGAGAATAAGTGCTACATGATGTTTCAATTAAAAATCACACCACGGAATGACCCAAATCTTTCATAATGGTTTTATTTTTGAGGGAATTTGGCCACTGAGTGTCTTATTGTTATTTGGAAAACCCTTAACACTTTTAACGTTATTGAATTTGATTTTAGGAATTTTAAGTATTGGAATAACTTAACAAAGTGCTCTCAGGTGCAGAGCTGAGTTTAAAGTGTTTGTTTTTTGTGGTCCTATGAATAACAGAACGATGAAGTCTGTTCACTTTCTGCACTTCGTTCGAAGAGAACTTTGTTAATTCGTGAAATGCAGACAATGTTCTGTTCGACTCAGGATCAACAAATAACAAGATGCTAAACACGCTGTCTTTGTTTTTCATTAGAGAAGCAGTCTCGGCCAGGTTTGTGGCTACGGATGGAGGCATCACACGTGTCTATCCGAAAAGGTAAAATTCCATCCATAGCTCATAGTGAAACCCGCAGCTCTTATCCCATGTGTGCGAGAGATGCTAAATTCTTTGCGATCATTTCTGTCGGCGAGGCCTGCGGGGGGCTGCGTTTGAGACTGAATGAAAGAGCGAGAGAGGATGTTTCAGAGGATGTGTCTAGTACACAGTGACTCTTTGAGAATTCTTATGGGAGCCATGTGCAGTGCTTTCTCTCTCAAACACACACACGTCTTTACTACCTTTAATCTATAACAGTGAGTGCTTGAGTTCATAAACTTACGCTTGTGTTGTAAAACAGCAGGGTGGTGTTAAATTAGATACACCATTGCAGGTCTTTTCGCAACTGGAAGTACTTATGCAATTTTGATGTGTGTACAGGTGTAACTATAAGTTTTAAAATGGTCCGCACACATCTGGCCCAAAGTGAACTTCCAGTCTGTGTTTGGTTATATTATAACAATTTATTTTATGTTCAATTTACATTCATATGAATATTTTATTGTATCGAATTCAATTAAAACTACTCAACAGTTATTGATTCTACTGAAAGTTACGTTTGGGCCACATAACTTTTGCCAATGTTGACGCCGCTGAAACCGTCTATTGTGCAGTCAAAAACAGACTTCGAAAATTCGAAAAGTCGAAAATGTGACAAATCATGTTATAATTTAGATCTTGTAATGGGGTTACCGGTTTGAAATACTGTAGAGCAGTACGTACACTTTACTGGAGACCGTATGTTTCATGGAACTGCATGACTGTTCAAAGTTCTCTTCCATAGAAGATCAATTTTTGATTATTATTTTTCATCCGTAGTTTTCTGGATGAGCTTTTTCTTCTTTTTCTTTTCTTCTTCATCCAGTAATCCACTTATTAGATCCACAAATCTATTAATGGTGCAATGACTTGGAAAAACAAGTCTTGTGGCTAAACGCTGTTGCACTTTTGTACTTCTGTTGGTCTTTTATTTTTCACACACTGTCTTTCCGGAGGGAATCTGTCAAAAATGAAAGGAAAATGTTGTTCTTCAAACCAATTCATGAGATGTTTTTGTTGCTTGTTAAAATGATTCATTCTGCATTATTTTTGCACAGATTCTTAGTTTGTGGCCTCTGGATCAGCAGCATATTGTTTTTCCCTCATTTCTCTTTTTTCCCCCATCTTTCTCTCTGTCTCTCTCCCTCTCTCTCTTTACTTAGTGGAGGGGAGGAATGGGGTGAAAATCCCGAAACCTATGATTCAAGTTTTTACAAAAGGAGTTTGGACAATGACATATACATCTTTACTGCCCCATATGTCAACAGTAAGAAACGTGCACACACACATACACACACTTTCTCATCCCCTGCGCAGCCTCTCTGGCATTCTGCTCTGCTCAGACAGCTGTTGATCTACTTGAAACGCGCACCTACAGATCTCTCGCCAGGATGGAGTAAGCTTATATTACTGGGGAATTACCGTTCAATGAGACTACCTCACATTCACGCATGTGTGGTCTGCAGCACTAACACACACAAACACGGTCTATCAGCACCCATATGCCAAAACCCAACCAAGAGGGAACGCACGCTCCTCGTGTTTATGGGAGGTTTCACGCTAACGTGAAAAGCAGATCTCTCACATTTTAGGATCACATGTAGCATGTTGCCTTGGCAGGTTTTCCAGAATGAGCAGCCAAAACTGCATTGCAGAAGTTTGGACACTAAACCCATGTCTGTTAGGATTAGCTAAGAGAAAACAGAGCGGAAAGAGCAAATCTGGCCGTGGTAGTAAATGCGTTTTGTTTTCAGCTGTGTTTGTCTTTTCTCTTGGAACAGAGAGCAGGGAGTCTGGTTATGAGTCTGGTATCTTGGTTAGTAAAGCGGTGGACGTGGAAGTTAATGGAACAAAACTGAAACCAGCAGGTGAGCACTTATATTTCCATGAATCATGTTTTTTTAATCGCAAGCATTCATTTACATTTTTTTAAATAATAAATAAAACACAGATTTGCAAAACAAACGTTAAAAATGTGAAAGAGCATTCCAAATTGTCATTTAATCAACATTTCTAGATGTATTGTGGCCATTCCAGTTCAGTGTTTGTTGAATTTCAACAAAATCAAACCTCAAACCAAGGAGTGACAAGGCATCCAACAGCAATGTGAAGACTGAAATCATGACAAGACACATAAAAACAGAGCATCTATTATATTATGAAGTTAATTTCATATTCATATTTAATTTCAAATTCAATTTCAATTTCATAATTTCAGAGTTCATTTCACCCGTTTCTCCAGTTTTCATTTTCTGTATATAGAAACAATACTTTTAATTGAAATTTGGGAGAAATATTTTTAGTAGTTCACAGAATGAAACAAATATATAATTTTTACCTAAACACACACCTGTAAATAGTACATTTTAAAATGATATGGTCTCTTAATTTTTTCTCCGGGTGCAATAAAAAAAAAGTTAATGATTCAATAAATTAGTGATGACTAATGCTTCGATCATAGTCCATTTTGAATTATTAAAGCCATCGTTTGAGTAATATTAAGTCTGAATCTGACACTGCTTTCATCACCTTAACATGATCAGAATCCATTTTTGATCCTCACCGATCAAACGATATGTGTGTTGTGTTATCATTCAGTGGTGGGTGTCAAGCTCAACGTGTCGGCCTGGATGAACATCTTCATAAACGCCACAACAAAGAAAAACGTAAGCGGATATAAACTCATTTACCTATCATCGCGTGTTAACGCTGTTCAGTCATAAGTGCAGCATCTCTTGATGGTCGATATCGCAGTCTATCTCAATTCATGAGAGCTGACATGAATTGACTCTAAAATTGATGTTTGATGAATTCACGTTTAATTTCCTCTCTGCAGTGTAAGGATGAGATCTGTGGGTGTCTGAGGAATGATAAGGTAGGCCTGACCGCCTCGTGCTGCTTTGAGGCCGTCTGTGCGATGTTCTCTACTCGGTTAAGTGAATTTGACTCTTTTTCTGATGAATTCTTGTTTTGACTTTTTAGCAAGTGGACTGTGTGATTCTGGATGATGGTGGATTTCTTCTTATGTCCAACCAGGATGATTATATCGTACAGGTAATTTTTTTACTATTTTAATAACATGTATGTATTTGTATATGTATGTAGAATAAATGCAGACAGAAATCCTTTTTTAAGTTAAATGGTGTTTATCCATCAATCTCTCTGATGTTCAGATTGGCCAGTTTTTCGGTGAAGTGGACCCTGTTCTGATGACCACTCTGGTCAACATCTCGCTCTACTCCTTCAATAAAACCTACGACTATCAGTCGGTCTGCGACCCAGAGAGAGAAACGAAAGCTGCTGCAGGACCCAGATCTGTTTATGTGGTAAGACGGTTTCTTATAACAGTGAAAGCATTTTACAGCAGGACGTAATATGACAACCTTTAAAGGGACAGTTCACCCAAATATTAAATGTATTTCTTCATTTACTCACCCTCAAGTTAAACATCTCTTGGTTCCGATTAACACAGAGAAAGATATAATGAACTAGGCTTGTAACCAAACAGTTATTGTCCACCATTCACTACCATAGTAGGAAAAATGACAATGGTAGTCAAAAGTGCCCCATGCCTGTTTGCTATTTTGTGTTTAACAGAACAAAGATATTTATACAGATTTGTAACAACTCGAGGGTCAGAATTTCCATATTGGGATAAACTGTTCCTTTAAGTTCATAAATTTCAACATGTTTGTTTACAAAAGCATTCATGTACTGGAACTTGACAGAACCCAGAATCTAAAACTGTTATCTGAAAAATCGATAAAGTAAAAAAGTATTTAGAATTTTTAGTTTAGTTACAACTTTTTTTTAATCTTACAATGGGCATTTAGCAATAGGGCTAGACCCAACATAAATGGCACACGAATGACTTACGTAAAGGTCTTGTGTTAAACCATTATACGTCAATGTATATTCAGTTGTTCATAATTGTTTAATAAATAACAATAATTAAAAATCATAAAGAAAATCCAGACTGAATAGATGGGTTAGCTGCTGGCACAAAAGTAAACATGTACACTAGCTTTTGGTTGTGGACCTAATACTAGACTTTTTTAAAGTGATCATTTTAAATTCAAATGATTGTTCTGTCATCCTTTACTCACCCTTTTGTCATTTCAAACCTTTTAGACTTCCTTTCTTTCACAGAACACAAAAGAAGATATTTTAAAGATTGTTGATAACCGGCACTCATTTACTTGCATTGGTGTTTTTGTCAATGCATTAGAAGTGAATAGGTGCCGGCGCTGTTCGGTTACCAACTTTCTTCAAAATATCTCCTTTTGTGTTCCATTCAAGAAAGAAAGTTCACAGGTTTATAATGACAAGAAGGTGAGTTAAGGATGACAGAGTTTTAATTTTTGGGTGAACCATTACTTTAAGGAGTGTATTTGTTTTTCTCCTGATGTGGAAATCTGTTTGTGTATCCGTGCAAATATATTATAATGTACTGTATGTTTAATGTGAAATGTATTTGTGCGTTTTCTCACAGCCCACAATAGCAGATTTGCTCACTGTAGGCTGGTGGGCTTCCACTGCATTCTGGTAAGATAAAATGAACATCTTTTTGTAAAAAAACAACAGCGATGATGAAGAGTGAGGTGGATGTGTTGTCATTTGTGTGTTGTGACTTATTTCTCTCAGGTCAATTCTGCAGCAGATGTTGCTCAGTTTGACTCTTCCCAATGTTGCTGGGACAGGTATGTTTCAGAGAACTTCCTGCTTGAAGGATGTACATGTACAGTTTTATGCATTTGGCAGACACTTTAATCCCTGACAGTGCATTCAAAGTATGCATATTATCGGTATGTAAACTATTACCGGTGTGTTTGTGGGGTTTTTTCAGCACATACTGAGGAAGATCTCTCAGATGCCTTCTCCAAAGAGAGCTGTATTACAGAACAGACTCAGTACTTCTATGAGAGTGAAAACACATCTTTCTCTGGAGCTATGGACTGCGGGAACTGCTCCAGGTGACTGTTTTTATGTTTGGATGCACATAAATCTTTACATTCCATCTATGTGTGTGTGTGTGGGAGTGTGTGTGAGCATGTGCAGATGATGTCAGCGTCCTCTTGCCATCTAAACCTGGATATTTGCTCATCCTGGTCATCTCTCTGAGGAATAACCAGCTCGGCTTCGTTGTCTCTTCTGTGTCTCCTCTGCTCGCTCCCTCTTTCCTCGGATCCATCCGACATCCCACCGGCTGTAAATCCCGCCGGCCGCTCTGTTGAATGTAACACCACTAAAGCGAAACGCGTCTGGGGCGGTTGGAAGCGCTCTGCCCGACAGAAACTCTACGCCTCTTTACGAGCCCCACGTGTGACTCTGCGTACGATAGTTTTTCTTCAATGTTAACTACTTTAGACATGTAAAGTTTAACAAGCGCCATAAAGAGGAATCCATTTGTGCGATCTCAGGAGTTCGGGGTCCAGTGTTTCAGAGTATGTAATTCAATCTCGTTCTGCGAGACATCCACATCAGCTCAGGGTAAAGAAATGCTGGACTGATGAGAGCCAACAAAGGCATAGCTGAATCAGAACCTGAAGGAGACTTTTTTGTCGACCAAGTTTCTTTGTTTCATTCAAGGATAGAGAGGCGGAAGTCTAGCTTGCTTCTTCAAAAGAATACAGTTGTTCACTTAAAATCATCAGCCTTTTCCTGTTCCACACCCACACCATTGTCATTCTTCTGTGTTACACAAGAAGGAATGAATGTTTAAGGCCTGATCAGACAGAACACGCTGTAAGACGCGCCTCTTTTGAAATGTTGTTGTGCGCCCGCCTCGCGTTTCTGCCGCCTGCTGCGTCTCGCGTTTTTGGTGGAGCGCTCTGAGTGCCCGAAGTGAAAAAACTAAACTCTGAGCCGAAAAGCGCTTGATGTCATGTGCGCCTTTCTTCCAAAAACTTTTTGTGGCTGTTTCGGGTTACCTAGCAACATAAAAAACTGCTGCGTGCTACTCTTTTCAAAGAGTCACCAAAAGAGCAGAGCGGCACGCCCCGCGATTTCGAACATGAAAAGCATGTTCTGTGTGATCCTTCTGCTTTCTTTTCAACAATATAAATAAGAATTTCATTTGGTCAGATAAAGTAAAGATTGATGGGGTCCATCTATGCTGCTTTTTGTCTATTTTTGGAGGTCAGGCATGTTTTGTGTATGCAATGAAATGGAATCCTTTCTTTTTTCATGTGTAATTATGTTTTATCTTATAAGTATACATTTGTGTAATTTATCGTAATTCATTTATTTAGCGTTATTTTTGTGTTTTTGTAGTGCGTCAACCTTTTACGTTGCTGCTAATATATTGTTTTAGTTTTTTTATGTATTTTCTGCTTTTTAAATTGGACCTATTAAGATTAAAAAGCAATTCAATTTCATGACACACTCTGTAAAAAATGATGGGTTGTTTCAGCCAAACTTCCGGTCTGTGTTGGGTTATAATATAACGATTTAGTTTTTATGTGACCCTGGATCACAAATCCAGTCTTAAGTAGAACGGGAACATTTTTAGCAAAAGACAAAAATACATTGTATGGGTCAAAATTATGTCAAAAATCATTCGGATATTAAGTAAAGATCATGTTCCATGAAGATATTTAGTAAATTTCCTACCTTAAATATATAAAAAGGTTACTTTTGTGAGTGGATGGCCTGCTACAGTGCCCCCGATTAACAACTTCAAAGACAATTTTCTCAATATTTCGATTTTTTGCACTCTTAGATTCCTGAGTTTTAAACAGTTGTATCTCAGCCAGATATTCTCCTATTCTAACAACTCATACATCATCAATAGAAAGCGTATTTATTCAGCATTCAGATTATGTAAAAATCTCAATTTCGAAAATTTGACCCACAAGACTGGTTTTGTTCAGGGTCACATATTTATTTTATTTTAATATCAATTCATACTTATATTTATTGTATTGTATTAAATTGATATTTTTCATTAGCCTGTGATGACGCATTCAACGGTCGTCCTTACCCTAAATCCTCTAAAGTATTTTATAGTTTAATCAAAAAAAAATTGTATATGTGTTTATAACACTATACTTTGTTTTGCGTGGGTGTTTCTTATACAGCGTTAATGGAAGTCACGGTAAATTGCTGAGAAACCCGGAAACGTTAAAAAACATAATTCTTTGCTGAGGTCTACAGGAAGTTAAGTTTAGGCTGCAAAGCATTTGTTTATGTTGTTGCCACTGAAACCGTCTATACTGCAAATAACCCCAGCATTTCAAAACAATTTCAGGTCTCTACTGTTTGTCCTAAAATATGTTTTTCTGTAAAGCTACTGTGCAAATGTTCCAAATTGTGAAGAGAGCTATAGAAATAAATAGGAAATTGTATTTAATTTTGCTCGTGAAATAATGTCAAATGGGTTTTGTCGTTTTTCAAGAAGGACGTTTGTCATGTAGGCGGTGTAAATCCACCTGAAACACCCGGTCTGCCCTTATAACCTCAGCAGCGCTCATGAATAAAGCATTCCTCTGAAGGCAGCAGATGTGAGCCACTGAACTTTAAGACTCTGTTCTTCACTGTGACTGTCAAACCCTCCGTGTGTGTGTGTGTGTGTGTGACCCGATGACCGCTGTGATCTGAGGCTTGTTTGCCCCGCCGACCGTGCTGGGCGGCAGTAAACAGGCTGTGATTGCAGATAGAGCAGGTGATGTGTAACACAAAACTTTTTTGCGCACACATACACACTCGCATGCAGCCGGCCCTGTTCAGAACCCTGTGTCATTCTGGTTTAAAGAGAGGGAGGAGGACCGTAAAAGAGAACAAGAGACGGCTGTAAAGAAAAGCCATTTGGCGATGACAGTACGTAACAAGCTGCCAACCGACGCAGATTTCCAATATAACACGCTCATCTCCTGTTACGTGTGCTAAATACTTCCACACATGTTGAGTATTGGATGTGAAATTGGGCTCTTACAAAGAACTAATGCAGAATTGCCGTATTAATGCCTTTTTTTGAGTTTATACATGCTGATGTTCCCTGCCATGAGACCTCTTCTGTTGAATATGAATGGATGATTACTCTTTATGGACAAAAGTATTGAGACGCCACTTTCTGATGAACAGGTTTGATTAGTCATTTTTGTGAGCATGAATCTTAATGCTACAGCATATGATGATATTTTAAAGAGTTGTGTGCTTCTAGTTTTACAGGAACAGTTTGATCTTTTCTATTCCAACATGACAATACCCCCGTTCACAAAGCAAGATTGAAAATGGTTCATGCAGTCAAGTGCTGAAGAACAAAAGCCCAGATCTGAACCCACCTGAACACTCATCACCCAAACTATTACACATGGGGTAAAATCATTGCAGAACAGAAAAGGCTCTTTCAAAACTGTTGCAACAAAGATGAAAGCAAAAGTATCCAATATGCCACTGTATGGTGTAGCAATAATATTTAATTTGATTGGAAATACTGTAGTAAAAAACACCTGTTTATTAGAAAGGGGGCGTCCCGATATCTATCCATGTAGATATATAGATGGGTGAGTGTATGGATGGACGTAGGTTGTTCACATCAGGTGGACCTGCTTAATCTGAAGCTAACACCTCCTTGGACATTTTGTATGAATATTTGCCTCGGTCATCGGCATTCAGCTGTCTGTTCTCTTTTTCCCAGAATGTTCCGGGCGGAGAGGCTCCCTAAAACAAATTTGGTGTTTTTGATCTCGGATGCCAAGAGTTCCTGCCTGTCCTGCGATCCCAAACCCCTGAGACAAGCGGAACAGCCGTGTATCCTTCAAATGACGCAATGTGTCCCGCACTCACAGTCAATAGACCCTTTTCTCAAAGACGTAACTTAACTTCTGCCTTTTCGCAAAGCAGGCAGAAGAAGAAGAAATTACGTTTTGCCATCACGTTGGAATTTAACAACTGTTGGAAAAAAAACTGACAGAACACGTATTCAAGTTCTTATACTAGCACCTTCGCTAACACAAAACTAAAATAAAACACTTACCTTTCAATATTGTTCAAAGAAGAATTTTATCTAGCTTTATCTTGTCGTAAGCGAAAATTTGTCTGCAAGATGTTGTACATCATCTAGCTGTATTTGTGACAGCTGTGCAAGGGAAACTTCATTCTGAGGCGCTAGTAACGCTACACTGCTTCACGGCAGAACAGAAGATGCGTGACGTCATGTGAAACGGGCCTATTGAGTTGTTCGTCTATTTCTAGTAATGCTAACACAATTTATGTTGTGGACATGCCTGACCGTGTAGATCCTTTGAATGTGTTTAAACCTTAAAACCTTAAGTAAATATTACCTTCAGTGATTATAGACGTCTGACTGAAATATATACCTCAAAATGGATAATGTTGGACCTGGCAAAAGGCCATTTTGCAATAAGAACATTCCTGAATATAAATCAACAGTTTAGTAGAACATAATGAAGAATGAATCAGTCAAGGCAAACATACTTCTTCTTTTTTCTTTTTTGGGAGAATTACTTAAACTTTTACCGAGGCGTTATACAGCTCATTACACATTCAAGTTCCTTTACACACGCAGGAGTACTGCTCGTCTGCAAATTTTAAGATTTGAAGCATAGGCCTCTAAGTCATAAGACCATGAGAAATTGGACCTGTGCTTTGTGTATGTTTTATTTCAATTACTATAGAGATGTTAAACTCTAAACAGTTGAGCTCAAAATTATTCAATTATTCAATCCTATGTTAATATGATCAAGGAAGGCTGCAAAAAAATCTGCATTGTTAATCCATTGGGTCTTTTCTTGAAAAATATGACAAAAATGTAACCTTTCAATGGAGAACAAGAATTTTAACAAAGGGGTGTCATTATGAAATAAATGTCTTTCTCTCTAATACACATTGCTCATAATTATTCAACCCTTTATACAAGCTCTTATTTTTATCGTTACAACGTCTTATGTTTGCTGCTAAAAGATTAATCTGACCATAGAAACCATCTTGTTTACAAATGTTCTGTGGTCTGATAAAAGTAAATCAGCTCTCAGAGCGGTTATCTTGGCAAAAATAAGAACTTGTATAAAGTGTTGAATAACTATGAGCAATGTGTATTACAGAGAAACACATATATTTCATAATGACTCCCCCTGTTTCAATTTCTAATTCTCCAATGAAAGGTTTGATATTTGTAATATTGTTCATGAAAAGACCCAATGGATTAACAATGCTTATAATATGCAATAATGCTATCATATTTTCAGAGCCTTTCTTGATCATATTTACCTAGGGGTTGAATTATTTTGATCCCAATCGTATATAGACATACAGTATAAAAAACAACAATGTTTTGTGGTTATTTACAAGGCATTTGCAAGCAAGACGTTTAAATGATACATTTTTGTGTATTTGAGAATCCTTTGCCTTGTGTAGTTGTGTCTATCGTCCTTATGGATTTCCATCAGCCAATGGTCCCGACCCATGTGTGCTGGCCCAGGAACCTCGATACAGAAAAGGCCCGGATGCCTGCTTTGACACCAACACTGTCACTGGTGTAAGTTGACCATCAACCAAAATATGAAGAAAAAAAATCATTTTCGTCCATTGGTTTATTTTTTATTCCTTTAACACGCTTTTTGTTTGCACTTTTAATGCTCATTGGCGGTTCATCATACCTGGTGCTACTAGGATGAGCCTGTCTGTCCAATCAGTGGCTCCTCTGCCCTGGCTTTTTACCCAGCCATCATTCTGCTGCTCTTTCTGCTTTGTGTTTGAGGGTCAGTTTCTTCTTGTTTTGCTGTCATTTTGTCTCATCATCTCATCAGAATCATATCAGTAAAACAACTAAGGTTTGGATCTTTTAAATGCAAGGTGTCAGACCTGGTTAGCATGGCCTTAAAGGTAGTCAATGCGGCAGAGCGGGGAAAAAATGGGTTTATTTGAATGCTTACAGTAGGTACAGAAGCACAGAGGCAGGACGTGTCTGCTTTCCTCCCGCTGTGACAGTAGGATGTGCATTTTCAGCTCGTTCCCTGAGAGATTTTCTGTGGCATAAACATAGGAAGCTCCAGATGTGTTTCCGTCCTTTTGACAGCCACACGCATGATAAGCCTATTCCTCCTCGAACCTGGGACATCACAGGACTTTCACTGGTGAACTCTCAGACCTGTCACGCCAACCAGTAGCACAAGTATGTAGTGCATTTGTTGAAGGTGCTGTGTTTACATTTCTGGAGGATCTTTTGACAGAAATGCAATATAATATGCATAACTATGTCTTCAGAGGTGTGTAAAGACCTTACATAAGGAAGTGTTATGTTTTTATTACCTTAGAATGAGCTATTTCTATCTACATACACCGCGGGTCCCCTTACATGGAATTCGCCATGTTGTTTCTACTGCTCTACAGAGCACGATTCGTAATTACTTTATGTCCTTCAGCAAAGAAGTGAAAAAGTGACGTTCTTAGTTCTGTGTGAGCCGGCGTAGTGCTTCGAAAGGGAGCGGGGAGGGTTGGAGTGAGCCTTTGGTTGCAATTTGCAACCTCACCACTAGATGCTGCTAAATTTCGTACTCTTGTCCTGTAAAGCATTATGTTATGTTTCAGTCCATTTTACTCCAGCCATTGTGAGTTCAGTTTCACACACATCTGACCACGTGATTTGATTTCAGTTGAATCACTTATGAATGTTCTCCCTGGTGTAAAATCCATTTTAAAAAGAATAGTTAAAAACATCATCATTTATTCGCCCTCAAGTCATTGAAAATGTGTAAATGACTCTTTCTTCTGTGGAACACAAGAGAAGACGTTTTAATGGAGGTTGATGGAGGTCATATCTTCGTTTGTGTTCTGTAAAAGAAAGAAAGTCATACGGGTTTGGAATGACATGAAGGTGAATAAACGATGAAAGAATTTTCATTTTTAGGTGAACTATCCCTTTAAACCAGCTTTACTCCTGACAGGTCTGTATGCTTGATCAGCTACTTGCTTTGAAATGTTATTGAAATTCAAGATGCATGACTTGAAACGGCCGTCTGAAGGGCGTTAGCAGTATGGACACGCCGTAAGCTGACTTTGGTCTGTCCCGGTTTGTCCATCAGGGCTGAACTAAAAGGGAACTCTGACTGTATAATCTTGTTTATGAGGGTCAGAGGTCACTAATGTCTCTGTATTGGCTGCAGGAGGATGCGTCTGACTGCGGTGGGGTCTGCGGTTTGACTCCGTCCCTTTGGACAACGCTGGTTCTTCAGCTTCTTCTATTGTGGCTGTTTACAGGAACCAGAACCCATTTCTCCTGACCAGGCACAACGAGTTGCACAACAAGGACTTGGCACAGATTCTGACACACATTTAGTATTGAATAACTGTCTATCATTTGATTGCCACAAACCTACGATTGTCCATAAAACACTGCCGAATACTGCCCTGTATAACCAGCCAAAACCAAGCGACAGATCTATGCTTGTTTTTTTAGTTTGGACCACATCTTCAGAAACCTCACCTCTAGTGCCACATGCAGTCCAATAGAATGAGTCCGCAGGCAACATTGCGGTCAGAGACGGTTTCCAGCACCAGCCTGGATCTGAATCAAGGTTGATTGAGATTAAGACTGTTCAGCTCACGTGAGCTTTACATCAGTGAGGTCAGTGATGTCACAGCCAAGCCCTTTAGGCCTATAGAGGCCTGTGTTTCCTTGTTTCATTTTATTTAAAGCATTGAAAAGTGAATGCGCTAAACTAGGGTGTGTGTCACAAATCTCACAGAGAAATGTTTGGGTCGTATCTTGGCCCACAGTCAAAAGAAATGATGACTTGACCACTACACATTTTTGCATTATTACGCAAATTCAAAATGCTGCATTTCAAAATGAGATCCTATCTATATACACAGATTGATTTGTTTTAATTTATTAAAATATGTATTCATCATTTAAATATTAAATTCAGCACAAAAATATTATATTTTTTTATTTTCAAATACACAATTTAAATAAATAATTTACCAATGTTTAATTTAGTTTTTCATCTTAACCTAAATATGAAGAGTTCATTTACGAAAACGGATAACTCTTTTTCAAAAATCATGTTTTTTTACTGTGCATTCCAAGTAATATCAATCGAATTGGAGTTGGGTTGTTTAAATTACGTTATTATAATAAAAGAAATTCAGCTCACTAACACAATAAAACAACAAAAAACACGATAATGTAAATAAAAAACATGATTTTTTTTATTTTAGTTATTTGTTTTCGCAAATATTGTAGCGTAATCGAGAAGATGGTTTTGCTCACAATGAATAAAGATCATAATGGTTCTTTAAATAGAAAAGATAAAATATGATCACATTTTATGACTGACATTTTTGTGAGATTTAATTTCTATTTTTTTTTTTTAAAAGAAGTATATGGGGTTTTCATTTTTCTGTTGCATTCGAGATTTACTGTTGATTTAGACCTAAAGCAAGCTTGACATAACCACATGCATCTGATAAAAACGCCAGTTAAAAGTGCCATGTTTGAGCATAACAATTCACCATAAAAAGATGTAATGTACATCAAACCGCACACGAGCAGAGAATCATCTGATGTGAAATCCAGACGCAGCATTCCAGTTAGCGTACCGAAGTCGCTTTTTAGTTGTGTCAGAAGTCGCACGCTCGTATCCAAAGGTCCGGAGCTTGTTGAATGTGCTGAAAACTCCTCAGTCCCGTGTTCTGGCCCCCGCTGTCAGGCGATTGCGTTTTACTGCATGTCATCCACATACTTCATCTGACAGATTTTGTTCCAGTACGACAGACATGATATCACAAGCGTGTCAGATATCGCATCCACATGTTGAAACAGCACAAGACAGCTTATAAAAACGTCCTTAAAGATTTTTCACTCTGGAGAAATGTGCACTTCAGATGGCTGAATGTATGTTTATATATTCGTTTGTTATTATTGTGTTAGAAGGTTTATGCATGTAAAGAATGAGCTTAGATGATATGGATCAGATCTATTGCCAGTGGGAAAAGGTTTTTGCGAGTTCCCCCGAGACTGTTCTGGGGAAAGAACAAATACTGCAGCGGCAACGCTTTGAAATTATGAAATATTTAACCAACCACATCCGAAAGGCCAAGTATCTAAACTACAACATGCTTCTCTCCATTTTAGAAAGTTTTGATGGCCCTCTTTATCTTTCTTTAAAAATACGAGCGTACAGTCAATGTTTGCATGAGTTATTCTAAATTCAACATTTAATTCAAGCAAAAATAAATGATGATGGCTTTTATAGACTGTCGCGGAGCCGCAGCACTTTTTTCTTTATTGTGGTCTGTTTGATGAGGAGGTTGTAAAACATCACATTAACTGTGATAAGTGAAAGCGAATTTAAAAGCCGGGAAGTTATTGCGACGATTGCCAAATGAAAATGAAATGTAGCGAGACGTGCTTGAGATGGATAAAGCTGGTTTTAGCTCGAGCATCCAAGTCAGTTCTTTCTTTTGGTTTGGATTGAAAGAATTTATCTTCCTGTCTTCACTGATGTAGCATTGAGTTACACACCTAAATATGCAGTTCATTTATGAATCATTACAAACATTTTAGTCTCCTCTGAGGTTTCAAGGGTCTGGATTTCTCATCTCAGGCCTGGGGGTTGTGGCCATAGGATGTAACGTTTTAAATACCTCACTAAAACGACAACGTGAGAGATTTGATCCAAGGAGAGCTTCGGTGACCCCACCTCCTCTTTACAAACTACACCGTGTTTAAATGCCGGTGGTATGTACTGTATATACAAACTCCGTAGAGGCCGTTCCTCTATTTGAACTCAAATAGATCCAGTGTCACGTTCAAAAGAGCCGCACGTGAAACATAAAACAGGTTAATGACACGATTATGCTAAATCTTAAAACCAGTGCCTACACGGTTAGTCAAGAAGAGAGAATTACCTAGAAGTAGCATTCACTTGGGGGTTTTATTGGCATGCTGCAAAGCAAAGTGTTTTCATATGTTCTATATCGTGGAGGAGTAACGGGACTATTTTTAACTTAAAATTTTCAAAGGACTTATGCTGTTGTGTATCTGTTATCAATGGAAAAAAAACGAGTCCAAATCAGGAATCCAAAAAGTAAAATATTTGTTTTATAAAGTTTCCACTTTACATTAGGGGGACATAAAATATCGACAAACATGAAAATGTACTCCATCATTATTCACTTATGTCAATACAAACCTTTGTTTCCACCCATTTCTAAAAAACACATGATAGCGTGCACTAAGATGAAAGTGAGATAATTACAACATTTTCATTTTGGGGCAAACTAGGTATTCACACGGTGCTCTTTTAACTGACACTGTGACCTGTTTAAAAGGTTACACATGTACAATTTAACATATATGACCCCCCCCCCTCATGTAAAGAGGATTGAGTTGTGTGTATTTATTGTATGTTCTCTGAATGCTGCTCTCAGCTGCTGTGCTGTCTCATAGGGCTGCCGCGTGTCCGTGTTACTGAACGTATTTACCGGTGTTGATGGTGCTCTGTGTGCCAGGATGTTTTTTCTGAGGTTATGCTTCTTTTCCTAAGCGTGTATCCAAGTCACTCTTGATATGTGTGTTCACTAGTTGGGCCATAGGGGGTGTGGTATGTGCCTCGGCAGCCCCTCCCTCCTGATCTGAACTATACACATGAATATTCTTTTGTGGAACATGACAAGCCTGAAACGATTTTATATACATTTGTACAATAATGTTGTTTGAGAAAACAAAAAAAAAACAAGTTTGTAAAGTTTACACGTGTAATTCTTGTGGAAATGCAATATATTCACAATAAAGGTTTATCATTACTATGTTTGGGGTGAAGATGTTTTTTTCTTGATTTGTTTGTTAGAAATTCGTTTTATAAAGATAAAGAAAAGTGTTTTTTGTTCTTTCAGTTTGTCAATTCTTACTGCAATTGCAGTCAAAGGAGCATTTGAAATGCTAAATGTGTATGTTGTTATTGTTGATATTATTACTGTTTACACAAAGGTTCCATTTGTTAAAGGGACAGTTCACCCCAAAATTCTCTCATCATTTGCTTACCCTCGTGTTATGATGAACACAGAGGAAGATATTTGGAAAAATGCTTGTAACCAAACAGTTCTTGGACCCCGTTGACTACCATAGCTGGAAAAAATGACTACGGTGGTCAAAAGTGCCCATGAACTGTTTGCTTTCCTACATTCTTCAAAATATCTTCTTTTGTTTTCAACAGAGAAAGAAGTGTATGAAGCAACTTTCCCTGGTATGGTTGTCAATGGTGGCCAAGAACTGCTCTATGGACCTTAATGTAAACTGTAACCTCATTTATGTTTCTTCTGTGTTTTCATGTTTTTTCATTGTTGAACATTGACATTTTGACCATGTGTCCATCAGTAAAGGAATGCCAGATCTGGAATGCTGCCCATTTAGGCCTCTTAAGAGTTAGCACAAGCATGAAACAGTCATTTCCTGTCATCTTTGCCCATCTCACGAACAGACCGAGCCCACAACCGACCCCACCCGGCAACATCCCCAGCGTTAGATGAAACAGCGTTTGATTGAAGGTGACGGAGCGTGGCCCTCCGTCCAGATTTTGGAACAGACGGTCTTCCCGAGCTCTCTGCTGGCTGCATGATGGCTTTTAACAGGCTATCAGTGAAGACAGGCCTGGGCTGTTATTTCCAAGCCATTGAGCAGAGAAGGTCCAGATGCATGTGTCTGCCGTACTCCGGCTTTCAGGAGAGTATTGTTTAATTTCTTCTTCACTGGTGTTTGCAGTGTGGTTTACTGTGTGTGGATGCGCAGGATGCTTTTAAGCCGGGGCGGATGGGTTTGAGATCTTTATCAGGGGCGCTGGGTCACGGTAATCAGATATCCCTGTCGTGGATGCACAGCTTGTGGCTGGAGGCGCAGTTACCATCTCACAACAAGCAAGTCATGGGCCAATAACAAACAGACTGTGATATTAGAGCTTTGCTCCCTGGTAGATATGACCTCATGACTCTTTCTTCTTCTAAACCTGAGCGTACGTAATCAAAGTCTAAATAATAACAGTATTCCTTACACTTGAAGGATACCGGGAGGTTGTAGAAACTGTTAGATTGTGACTGTGCAGTTTTTAACGCAGGTGGATGCAGCATTTGTGTTGTTTGCTACGACGGGGGACATTGATTTTTAAAAACTAAAAGTGAGCAATAAGATGGGATAGTTCATGGGAAGAAAACATCTGTCAATGTTCATTCACAATCGTGTCATTCAAAACCTAAGCATGACTGTTTTTTTCTGTGGAGAACAAAAGAAGATATTTGGAGAAATGGCAGTGGTTTTGTGTCAATACAGTGGAAGTCAATGGGATCCAGTGTTGTTCGGTTACCACCGTAATGCAAAATATATTCCATTGTGTTCAGGAGAAGAAAGTTAGTCATACAGGTTTGAAGTGATGTGTGGGTGAGTAATTAACTATCCATGTAATTTACTTAATACTATAAATTGTAAATTAAAAATCACATCGCGGTTATACCACATAATAAAGTTATAGCTGTTGAATCATTCTAATGAAGGTTTCAACAAATGTTTCTAATTGACGCATGAGATCTAGTAGCTGTAAGTGAAAAGAGACACAAACACGGGGTGCCAGACTTACTCTCTGAATGACTTTTGACCTCGGTGCACTGAATCTTAATTGGTCAGTGCTGCTTGAACATTTGTAAGGGTGCTGTTTGTTTCTGTAAGGGGTGTGAGGGTCACAGATGAGTTCCTGTCTTGTAATAGAGCACAGATTGTGTAGAAGGAGAGAAACCGTTTAAAGAGTTCGACCAAGGGTGTGTTGTATGTTTTAGATCTCTGCATCTTGGTAACCAACATAACGTCAGAGCTTTTTATGCAAGTGTAAAATGTTCTGCACGACTGTTTTAAGCAAGTATTTGATTCTTTCAAGATTAACAGGTGGGATTTATTTTTCTTAGATGTCAATGAGAATAAATAGAGAGCAAATGGGAACTTTTGCTAATATCTCCTGCATCTTAGATATATCTCTTGAAAAAAACAAAATAAAATCTCACAAATGTCTGTTTCATTAAAGATCTCAACAATGTTACAAACCCTCTTTAGATTTGCCAAGCCTGCAATCCAAGATCAAAATTACAGAAGATTTCAATATGAACTCAAATATTTCTTATGAAATTATTTACCAAATCAAATCCACTTATTTGTAAACCCATAGAATTCACATTCGTTTTACAGCTGTAAACTCCTAATGTATGTTAAAATTGGTCCCATTTCGTTTCTGTTTTTCTTAAGTCATATTTGAAAAGAAATAAACTTGCTAGGTTAAGGGACGAAGTCAACCATTGGGTTGGAATGTAAAGAATGCTCAATGTTTTGGAGGATCTATTGACAGAAATGCAATATAATATACATGGCTGTGTCTTCAGAGGTGTAGAAAGACCTTATATAATAAAGCGTTAAGTTTTGTTACCATAGAATGAGCTATTTCTATACACCGCGCGTGGAATTCAGCATGTTGTTTCTACAGTAGCCCTAAATGGACAAACTGCTCTACAGAGCGCGTTTCGTTAATATTTGATGTCCTTTAGCAAACAAGCAAAAACATGACGACATCTCAGTCCTGTGTCACCCACCGTTGTGCTTTGAAAGGAAGGGGTGGAGTGAGCCGTTGGTTGCAATTCGCAACCTCACCACTAGATGCCACTCAATTTTATCCACTTGACCTCCATTTTGGTTTAAATTTAAATCATTTTCTGGGAAAATTTAACCCAACAGTTGGATTTGTTCCTTTTTGACACAACATTGGGTCTTAAATAACCCGTATTTCTTGAGTGTATAAGATTCAATTAATTTCTAAATAAATCAAATGAGAATTCCAAATCTCCTAAATTCTGAAAGAGCAACCTGTGAGCAATAAAACTTTCCTGTGCGTTTTTTTTAGCCTCTCATCCTGTGACCAATCCGAATGCACGGTTTAGCTTGGTCTGAGAGGTTATGTTGTGTGGGAAATTGACGCCCACACCAGCATCTTGACAACGTGAAAACCGAACAAGCAGTAGCCAAACATTTAGAGAGTTAGTACAAGCAGACTCGGCAGTGAAAATGAAAGAGTACACGCCATTCGTTCAGCTCTCAGCCCGCATCAGGCTCAATTCAGTTCGGGTTCGATATCTATATAGTGAAGCTTGAACTCCAGCAAGTATTGATGTTGCAGTTTATTATACAATGCGACATGGCTCTCTCCTGGGTCATTTCCATGCCTCAGTGGCTACTTGTAAAGGCTTGGCCAGCCACTCAGATTGAACAACCGAGAGAAGCAAATTAGTTCTAATTTAAGTGTAATGAAATATTGATGAGTATATGTTGTGTTCTACCTGCTGTATAAGAGAGCGAGAGAGAGACAGCGTTCACGACCGCCAGATCGTTCAGGTCATTAGGAGCAACATGCTATTCTCATTTCAGAGCTGTATGGTAATTAGTCATTAATATGTAAAGGCCTTTAATGATCCTCTTGAGTTTTATAATGGTAGAATGAGTAAGAAGGACCAGTCAAATAAACACGCAGGCCTTTTTTTAGAGATCTTAAAGCAATATGCATAACTTTAATTAGCAATTTAGTGGGGCATGCATCCATATGTGAAAGCAATCTGCGGAACAGGATCGCATAATCATCTACTCTTACCTCATTGACTATTATGTTTCTTTCGCTTTGACTCATTAAATTGCCAAGACTCATATAAGGTAGGATGGATTTGTAGCCATTACATCTACATTACAAATCCCAACGTTCTTCTTTATTAGTTCTCGTGTGGCTGACAGGAGTAATGACTGTATCCTGGGAATTTCTAGCAGGAGAAGGAAAACAAGGGGCTATGTGCCAAAGTGTGGAATGTTGTAAGAACAATATAATATTTCAATGAAGAAATATGGCATTTCAAAAATGCAATTGCATACCAAGTGAGTTTTGCAACTGTGCGTTGACTTCAAACTGCATCTGACTTGTTTTACAGATGTAAACTTTAGGATTGATCATTTGTACTGCTAGCTTAAATCACATCTGTTTTTTCAAGACCAGGGCTGCGTTTCCCAAAAGCATCGTAACCTTAAGTTGATCTTAGAACCATTGTCACCAACTTACGATGCTTTTGGGAAACGCAGCCCTGGTCATCTCGCCTTCATACAACCATACATATTGCTAACTTTGAAACAGAAGTTAATCCAAACAGATACATGTGCATCATATGTATAAGTAATATAATAAATAATATGATATCATTTATTAGCCGTGACAGTATACAATTTTCATCCCTCCATAGTTGCTGGAAATTTATTGTAATGTACACTAATATCTACACTAAACTTCTATTCACAAATAAATCAATTAATTAAATGATGGTTTGTAGACAAAGTAGATTTGCATTTCAGATGTATTTTGGTTTCAGTTCTAATATAGTTTAATATTTTTAATTTGCATTTCATGTTTAATTGTAGCTTACATGCTTTTTTGTCATTTTATTAGTTGTTTATTTATTATTTGTTTGTGTTTCTATAAGTTCAATTTATTTTTCTTTCAGTTTGAGTCTTAGTTGAGCTTTTATTCATTTTCAAGTAATAATTTTAGTGACTCAACTTAAACCTGTTTTCGTTTATTCCTGAGGAAACATTTCTACCTTGTTAGGTTTAAGTAATAATATTTAGATAGATATTACATCTGATTTCAATAAAAGGTTCTAGTTTTAGTAAACTAGAATAATCTTGTTGCGTTTCTATCCTTTTTTTGTCAATAGCAACACTGTTTCATAAAAACACAACTTACTAAATGTGACATTTCATTTAGTGATTTATTGTGTGAAAATACACACAGGATAAAAATCCATATTCTTAAAATTGTGATTTGAATGTCAAAGTGGAAAAGCCTAAGGTATCCTCTAAATGTAAAGACAGAAATCTCAACATCGACCACAGGGAGCAAAACAAAACAGCTGGCAAATTCATTATGCCCTTTAGAAACACTTGCAGACCTCCAGGTCCTCAATATGACCACCTGATAGATGATGTTCTGTCAACAACCAGTAGTTCCACTGGATTCCACTACCAGAACCATGACTGTACGACAGAACATTGACCCAAACCTCCCATCCAGTTACACCCTGACACGAATTCAAAGACATGCGTAAGAAAACTATCTCAGAATAACACACGTGTGTTAATGACTCATCTGTTGGTCATTTAGCATTAACGGTAATTATTATAGCAGGCTAGCAGGACCGTAAGTGCACAAACTTTGTTTTAACCACATTTACTGCGAACGTGAATCAACCCTAAACGGACTGAGAGGAGTGTGTGTGTGTGTTTGTGTGTGTGCGTGTGTGAGCTAAAACATTTACAGATGGCGTTAGTCCTGCCTCATCAAGACCTAATCACGCAAACATGGGGCTGCTGCAGATACGCTTCCCAAAAGACCAAGAGAAGTGTGTATTTATGCCCACAGATTTGTTACTGTACACTGCATGTGCCTCAGTGTGTGTGTGTGTTTGTGTAGATATGCTATAAAGGCTCATGTGGTGTCTGCACTTGCAGAAAACTGTGCAGATTTCAACACGATTGGAACGGCCATCATTCACAAACTTCAACACGTCTTCTTTCCTTCGCATGTTGTTTATTTAATATGTTGGCGTATTTTATTGTGCTTTCAGCTTCCAATGAAAGTGTAGAACTCTCAGCCCTGTTCAGCACATAATTGCCACGTTTAAATCTGTTCTCCATGAATCCACCGATTTTTCCACGTGTTTGTTTCCAAAACCAGCGTAGGAACATTTTTCATATTCGGTTTTGCTTTTTATTTGCCAAGTGTGTTTTGTTTTAAAGAAAGTTGTCTCGGTAGTTTATCATAAATAGACATGTCGACATACTGTAGGCCTATAGAAAATTCATGTGAGGCAAAATTCGAAATTTTTTTGGGATGGGATCAATGCACAAAACTGATGACTTCTCTGCTCTCATGGCCTTCCTGGAAAGCCAACGCTTTTACAAATACAAACGTTGCTACAGAGGTTCTCTGCTGATAGAGGATGTCATAGAAGTACCATTTTTGGTTCTTCAAAAAGCGATTTACTAAGATTATTACGTATAAAATACCTATAATATAATTAAAGCAGAGGTAACACTATTTCATATTAAGTATCTATAGAGTAGTATGGCATACATAATCGCATTATCCCTGCAATAGTGTTGATTCACTATAAGTTTGTGTTGTTAACCTAATTCATGTATTTACCGATTGCCAACAAAACTCTGACATGTGACTCAGTTTCATCCACTGCGTGTGGTTCATGTCTGGCATCTTTTAGCGCTGGGACCGCTCCATCTATCAGTTCCAAACGATCTGCATTATACTCCGTTTATATAACATTCCTCACCGAAATGCCGTGAACAAACAAACTCAGATGAACTTCCGTAACGAACAAAGCATTTTGATGGGTGGGCTCTTTCGCTCGTCCTCAATGGTTGACGTGTACGTGGGCTTGTCCTGGAGAATTGTCCAATAAGGGACTTAAGAACCCTTGTTATGAAACGGGGAATTCATGTTAGAAACTTTCCGAAATCTGTACGAACCATGGCGGAGTGTATAAAGCACAGAAACAGAAATTGACAAGTTGACCTTGTTAAGAATGAGATACCGGCACGTTTAACGGTGTAAAGAAGTTAGAATGCATAAAATAGCTTGTTAGTTATACCTTTAAACATTTTCAACCACAAATAACTTTTTGTGAAACAGAAATTACATACTGTATAGGTTTTTCTATGTAACCATTCAGACAAAAATGGTTCTTCTATGGCATAGTGAAGCGTTTTTAGTTTTGAATCACACCAGATGATGCAGAATATTTTGCTTTTGTTTACCTATTTGGACACAAGTTTGTATATCCTTCTCTGCTGACATACATCCTTTTGCATACTATAAGGGATACTAGTAGAATTTTTGCATACTCCATTAGCCCAGCTGTGGTTCACTGTGGTTTCCCTCCGGCTTGTTCTTCTATCCAAACGGCCCAGGACCTTGTGACTTCTGCACAGCTGCCTGTAAAGAACCCACCAAATCTGGCTACTATCAAAGGCTTAATTAAGTCGATGCATATTGACCGCTGCTGAGGGGGAGAGAGATTGACATGTGTGTCTGTTTCATGTGTTTGTGCGGAAATTGAGTAGCCTTTCAGTCTCTTTGAAAATGCAAGAAGTTGCATTTCCGTCATTGTAATGTAGTCCAGAGACTGTCCCAAATGGGATGTGTTCAAACATTTCCAGTTGCCATGTGAGAAACATGCTCTTTACGTTCACCCAGACCTCTCTGAATTGCCTTAAGTGATTGAAACACTTTACTCTAATAGCTCTATTATATACGCTGTAACAACAAAGAACAACATGTTTGTGTACTTTGCACTCATCAGTTAGCTCACTTGTCCCTCTTAGCTACATGAGCTTGACATTCAAAGCCAATGTCAATATTTTTGCATACATTGTATGCGCTTTGTATGTTCACGGCATGTGCTTGTTCCTCAGTGCATTATGATTGATTATAATAGATTGATTTAATTCAAGTGTTTAAATCTTTTTTTATTCTGAGAACATATGGTTGTAGTCTTCTTTTCTCATACTTTTGACATCACAACAAATTGCTGTTCTTTTTGGTTTCAAAATAAGCATTTTTATAGTTCTCATATTTCTGAAAGCAAACCTAAAAATAAAGTCTCTGTCATAATTTACTCACCTTTTGTCATTTCAAACCTATTTGACTAAGAAAATATTTTGAAGAATGTTGGTAACAGAAAAACATCTCTCCCCATAGACTTTTTTGATTTTGTGTCTATACAGTAGAAGTCAACCGTTTTTGTAACCAACATTTTTCAAAATATCTTGCGTGGAAGAAAGAAAGTCATACAGGTTTGAAATGACCTGAGGGTGTGCTAATGATGACAACATTTTCATGTTTGGGTGAACTATCTCTTTTAAAGCATTATGTGAAATATGCGAAGTAATTTTGTTAAATATTGTTTGGATTGTTTTATCTTTTGTGCAGGCTTACTCAACTTCTTGAGATATTTGCTAGTTTAGGCGAGATAATGGTCTACTGTAAAGGAGGACCGATCTAAATACTGAAGTGGATGTTAACACAATGTCTTTGTCATATGACTGCTCTGTCAACTCCACATACAATGTATTATGCCTGTCATACAGTAACACCCATAAATATTTGATGTAGCGTGCACATTTTTGTCAATAGACGTGCCTTTGAGAAAGTCCTGGAGTCGTCTTGTCCTAGTTCAGAACACACAAATAGAGAGCACAATACTGTTTATACTGTAGTGGGACACAAAAAGGACAAAGAGTAACACACAAAGGTAAATATGAGACACCTCAGTCCACTATTTTAGTTCAAATGTTTACAAATGTTATTTGTTATTAAATTGTCTTGTAGATCTATTTCAAGCTACTCCAGGACTTTTCCTTGTTTATCAGGAACTATTTTTAAATGACCTACTGGGAATGAGGGAGGGATGTGTCATTTTCTTCAGAAATAAACAGATTCCCTATGTTTACAAGAAAAGGTCAGTCAAAACTGTACGTTTTTTTCATCATTTACTTATTTCATTAATTCCTGCAAAACACAAAATAAGAAATTTTGAAGAATGTTGGTAACCAAATAACATTTGTCAAAATATCTTTTCTTGTGTTCCACCACTGCGTGGGAAAAAATAAATAATTGAGACATTTTTATTTTGGGGGGATGGACTATCCCTTTTAGCATAACTGTGCTTAAAAAATTATATATGTAATTGAAAGTTGACAAAAATGAAACCAACTACTTCCTTATTTATCCTTTTTCTGTGTTTTGTCAGACTCTTTGATCCGGAGTGAGACTCACACACAGGAAATGTGTGTTTATTTGGAAAGAGCTCTCGTGTTTACTGTGCCTGGGAGCTTCACCACAGGACGCTAGAATGCAGCTGTGCACTTTGTTTGTAAGTGATTGCGTATTATTATATAATCCTGTTATAATCCACATACCTGGCTCAGCATTAAAATTGCGTGTCTTGTCTTTATGTGTGAGTGCTACATGAAAGCCCTTTCTGTATTTTAGGAGGGATGGCAGGTATAATGTGTGTTTAGGGGTCAGAAATGGGTTCAGGTAATTTGCAGCAGCTGTAACTGAACACTAGTAACGTTTCTGAATGACAAATCTGTACAAAGCCGCAGGAAATCAATTTAGCACCCCTAGGAACTAACCTTCTTTAACATTCTTTTAATGCTTGTACGTTGCCCTTCAATTCATTCTCTCTCTGTCCGTCTTCATATGTATTCATTTAATTTCCTCATTTTAAAGCGTTTATCAGACTTCCTCGGATTTCCACATTTTTCTTTAATAGCGTCATTATTGCGTCTGCAAGCATGTCCACTTTGTTCACTTTCATTCCTACAGAAGAATTGCATGTGATCGTGGTGTGTGCAGTCTCTTCGCGCTTGGTGTACAGATGTCAGAGTACTGCATTTTTTAAGTGTTTTTTTATTTATTTACTATAATGAGAACTTCCAAGGAAGGACTGGTTAAACTGTTTATGACAGTGAGTGTTTATGAAACAGTTTTATTTGAGACACTTAAGCTCACCTTCCTTTAAGATTCCCTCTTTTTTTGAAGAACAGTAGCCTTGAATCAGCTTGTTGCTTTTTATCTCCTGTTTTGACTCTTGTGTTTAACATTGAACTTAATGGACCAGTCCGAGGAAAAAATGTAGATTCTCTCTTCATTCGCTCACCTTTAAGTTGTTCCAGATCTGTATACATTTCTTAGTTCTCTTGAACACAAAAAAATATATTTAAAAAAGAAAATGAGAAAGCAAAGGTTCTGGGGCACTTTTCCCTCATATTTCAATGGTGGCCAAGAACAGTTTGGTTGTGTGCATTCTTCCAAATATCTATCTGTGTGTTCATCAGAACAAAGACATTTATCATCGCTGTCCTGCTGAAATCACGTATGTCCAGATTTGCCGTTTTACAGGAAATTGAAAAAAAACACTGAGTTTTTTCAATGATCGCATATCACATGTCAAAGTTGACAAGCACTTTTAAATTCTTTTAGATATTTGCAAAATCCAGTGACAAACATAAAGACTGACTAAAAATAATGATATATGTCAAAATTATACAAATCACGAAATATGGAGATACAGGGTTTCAGAAGGACAGCAGTTTGGTGAGTAAATGATGATTGAACTTTTATTTTTGAATGAATTTTCCCTTTAACATGCACTTGAAAAGCAAAGAATGTGATCTGCTATCTGAAGAAAGTGTTTTGCTGCAAGCAACAATAAGAAATGCATTACTATATAAATGTTGAATGATGCATTATTGATAGCATTTCACTTAAGTTTACAACATACTGGGCCCAAACTTAATGTTTTGGTAGTATATGTAGCTTTTTTAGTATATAATAAAGCACACTGTTCTGGGGCACTTTTGACTACCGTTGTCATTCTTCCAACTATGGTAGTCAATTGGGTCTAAGAACTGTTTGATTACAAGCATTTTTCCAAATATCTTTCTCTGTGTTCAACCAAACAAAGAAATGTATACAGATTAGAAACAACTAGAGAGTAAGTAAATGATGACAGAATTTACATTGTTGGGTTAACTATCTCTGACACGATCGCTGTGTTTATCTGTCTGTGTACATGTGTTAAATTGTGTGTTTATATGTTTGGACAGCAGCACATGTTCTTTTGTTGACTAAAAGGTGAATTAGTCTGTCGCTCGCAACTCCGCCACATCTTCACCGCAGAAATCACTCATTATATGTTTGTGTTGTTTTACACCTGGTCTTAGTTAAACGCCAGAGACAGTTAATGCACGTTTGTTTGTTGTTTTGTTTATTTGTGGGAACAAGCACCAACACAGACCGAGCCACAGCTGTAACAACGCTCTGTCGCTGTTTGGGTTCGGATGCAGACATAAAGCCTTTCACTTCACCAGAATATAAATTTGATTCATGCGATTCGCTTGACAAAATATCACTGTTATGTGGGTATCGATGACGTAGAAAAAATCATTACCTTTGTGTTTTCTTCTCTGCGTTAACGGATTCCACATGGCCAATTTGTGATTCTTCCCTTTAATTAAGAAATGTTTTCAAAGCATTTCGGTGACCTTTTTTGTGTTTGGTTCCGACCAACCCCTGAACGCTGCTTCATAGGTTTTGTTGATTTTTATTGACTGATGTGGGTCTGAATCAAATTAAGTGTTAAATTCCGAATCTGTGTCTTTGCCCAAATCCTTTAAATGTTGTTCAATGTATTTCTCCAGATGTACATCATTGCCTTTGTTGCGTACAGTTCTCGCCAATACTATACTGTGACTCTCACAAACACCAAACGGTTTGGTTTACCACGGATATTGTTATTTTGACGATAGCGGTGGGATTCTCCAGACGTGCAGTTTGCATGCATCTGCTAATAGTTATGCTGGTTTAAAGTCTCAACTCAAAGACAAATTCACTGACATTTTGATCCATGTTGTGACTTCGTTTGTTTTGTGTTAGAAAGATGCTCAACTGATCAAATTGTTTGCACCTTACAGATTGGGACTGTGATGTAGACCATGTTGGTTAGTCTCAAGCACTGCATGGGAAAACTTTTCATGGAAGTAAGTTCGCTCACAAAAACATCCTTTGCATTGTTTTTAATTGTACATTTTGCACCCCTGACATAAAAGTTTGCTGCTTGCAGGACCGAAAGAAAAGAACGGGGGTGATGGACAGTACTTGAAGAGTAGAGATGATGAAAGATGCTAGGACAGGATGTGGAATGACAACGCTGAAAACGGTTGCACACACACTGACTGATCACTCCCTCGGGGCCATCAGGGATGTCATTTGGCATTTGTAGTTTGTACCTCCGTCATCAGAGGAAGCTAGAAATACGATCGCAATCCACAGAAGACGCACACATAAACACTACTGGTGTTAACTAAACTAATACAAACGCACTGTGGGTAAACAACCGGCCATAAATAAACACGCCAAACTGAGTGAAAAATGACCCACAAACAAAAAGCTTGCAGCCGTCCAAAACAGCAAAACAGCCGCGAATACCTGTTTAAGTGCGAGCATGCCACAAATAAACACATGAAGTGTATTTTCATGGCAGATAAGAAGAAAAGAGCTCTCAGGAGAGGTGAAAGCATCTTTAGTGCCTTAGTGTTGTGCCATCTAGTAAACAACTCATTTGTCCCACCAAGCACTCATCTCTCTCTCTCTCTCGCTCGCTCTCGCTCTCTCTCTGTGATCTGAAATGAGATGAGTTATGTACATTGATACTGAGGGTACAGTGAGTAAATGAGCTTTAGATAAGCTCAGTCAATAATAATGATGGATAAGCTCATTTAGACGCGAATTTGTCATGACAGTCTTCATAGATGTCGGTCAAAGTGGGTGTGTAAATAATATGCTTTGTCTGAATGATTTTAAGAATTTAAGTTGATGCAATTATTATCAAAACATGGAAGATTAACATTACTATGGTTCCATACGACATGACATTCCTGTATATTTTTAAGACTTTGAGCTGTGATGCATCAACAGAGAAACACTATAAACCACCTTGAATAGATTTGGGACCTCCTAACATTAACTTCGGAAATTGTAGCTCGGCATGAAATTGTAAGGCATTTAAAATGAAACAATCCTATGTGATATATAATGAAATGAAAAGTAGTGACCCAGACTTTATCAATTCAAAATTTCCCAAACACCACCCGGGTGCGCTGACGTGTGCTGCTCATGGAATCACATTCCACATGCACCAAAAAAACGATACGGTCAACAAATATAAACCATTTTTTTAACTTCCCGGACTGGTTCAACAGCCTCGGTGTCGACGAGGAAGCGATAATATGTGATGATGATAATATTCTGGAGAATTGACAGCCGCAGGACTCTTTAAATGGGCTGAGGGAAAGAGGCGGGAGCGCATGAGGTAGAATCTCTGAGCTCGCGCTGATCTTCAGTCAGTCCTGCGCGCGCTCGCTCACTGTCCGCGTATCTACAGCTTGCAGAGAGCTTACTTTCTTATTTATAAAGAGACAAAACGTCAAGACTTCCTTCGTCCTATTTGCGTTTCTGAGCTTTACATTAACCTCTCCGAAACAACATGTGGATTTACAAAATTTTGCTCTGTGTGGCCGCTTTGGTGTACTCAGGTAAGTTTTTTAAGGGGACCCTCGGTGTCCCCGTTGAGAAATGTCATTCGTTTTGCGAATGTTTCGTGAATATAGTAATATAATAGGTCAAATAAAAACAAGTTTAGTTCATTTTTCTACCTTACAAATGTTTCACAGGTGACATAGGAATAAAATAAGACAAACTATTTTCTTCAATGACTTTTTTACGTGGTTAGGTACTGTAAATAAAAAGCTGCGTTCTGTTAGTGCAGAAGGAGCGCACTTTTTGTGCTCGAGCTTACTTGCTCACTGCATGAGTATAATGATATAGTACTTTTGGCATTTATGATACCCAAGATGAACATCTTTAAATGATATCAAGCAATTTGATTTACATAAGACTCAGTTTCAAGCACTGTGTCAATGCAACTATTTGCAGTTCGTGTGTCCATGCCGTGTGTCCATTGTATCAAAATAACGTTATGTTGCAATTACACGTCACGTTTACCGGAAATTGCGTTAAGTTTTGCTATGGAAAACCTCGCATGTTGACAGTCATGTTGAGTGGGCCGTTTTTTCATGAAACATCTGGATAAATGAGTCATCGGCGATGCGCATGGAGCTAAAGGAGAGTTAGATGTAGAAGTGATGGAGTTATGTGTTGTTGTTGTGGCTTGTAGAAATACACACAGAGAAACAAAGGCAGCTTTTGCGCAAAGCTTATTGATTTCAAATTGTCATTTTGAATCAGAAGTGACACTGGGAACTGCTTGACATGTTGGTTCCTCTGGGTTGTGTTGTCTCTTTTGGATCAATGCATTCTTTATTATGGGGGAGTAAAACCTTGTGTTGAAATATTGTAGGAACCTGTTTGACAGTGTGAGCTTTAGATTAATGCACCAGGAGTAATAATTCAGTTTTTATTTTGTGTATCATCTGTATTAAAAAGTAATCATTGTGACACAGTGTCTATTGCAGGCAAGTTAATGGAAAGTTTCGTGCCCTGTGAAACTGCTCACAGTGTCCTGTTGCTTAATCAGTTCAGGGTTTTCTATGATAGATGCTTACATCTTGAGTTTTCAAAAGGCATGGTTGTCTACTATAAGAAATAGTCTATAAAGAACTTGTTTTTGTTACAACATGGTCTGTGTGACCATGAAATCAGTTCTCTCTAGCCATGTGCTGGACAGACATCCCTTACCACTGTAGCAGACAGAACCCTTGGAGGATAGACAGAAGCGATGGTCCTGCCAAGATGCTAAACAGACAATAGTTACACGCACCTCATTAAACGTACGATACAACCTTCAGAATGAGCTCATTTATGTATATCTAAATTAATTCCTAGCCCCCAATAATCTAATATACATACACATCCAGATTAGGTTGTGATCTAAAATGCTTGTTATATGATTTACTACACAATTTCATTATCTTGGTTTCCTTTAGTCACTCCTGAGAGGCCTGTGATGAGTCTTAAATTAATAGAAGTATAATCAAGAGCCACCTGTTACGTACCAGATGTTTGGATTTGCCTGTTAGCTCTCTCATTCTCACGTGTGTTCTGTGTGGCAGAAACCAAGAGGCACGCTCTGCAAGACTACCAGAAGACCAATGGCGTGCGTCTGGTCACTCTACCTGATTTGTCCTACATGTCCAAAGGCCGCAAGATGAGCGTGGGAAAGTGTGCACGTCGGTGCAGTCGCAACAGGAAGCTCCCGTTCACCTGCAGGTACGGAGGTTTAAAAGGTCAACTCGCAGATACCCACTTTACCTACGCTACCATAAACACCAACTACACATCTAAATGAAAGAAGCACACAACTAACTCCTTTACAAGCATAGTCTGATTTGAAATGGATAGTTATGAAGAACGCTGTTTGTCAGGATGCAGCTGGAATTTATTTCATCAGTGGAAATTGAAGATCAGCAGTCCAACTATTTCCTATTTTGATGTTTCAGGTCGTTGACCCCTCGCTACTTCTGCATAATAATTAAATGCGCCCTTCACACACTGAAATTGCAAAAGGTTGCCTGACTGTTGGCATTTAGCACTAGTAGCACTACTGCTTTCATTTTTGCGAGGGTATCATGTGACACAGATGCGATTCTGTGCATTGAGTCTCAACCCCTGATGTCACAGACATTTCCGTCATCCTGCCAGATTCATATTCATCCTGTTTTCATATGCATAATATTAATATGTCTGCCAAATGTCTCTACAGAGCATTCTCCTTTGATCAGAAAAGCACCAAGTGTCATTTACTGTCCTACGACAGCCTCACATTTGGAGTCCGCATGGAGAATGACTTCAACTTCGACCTCTATGAGAAAAAAGGTAAAAAGATGTACAGTGGTGTCTGTCGTTTTAGGGTTTATTGTCACCTAGCTATCGTTCTGTTTAAAGTCTAAATGTCAGCTCCAGAAATGTTGATGGTCCATCGCTGTGGGGTTTCGTAATATGAAGAGCTGTTCTCAAACCTTAGCCAAGCATCGACTTAAGGATTAATTAAGTTGCAGTGTGAACAAATGTGAGATCGGTCTCCATTAGATACAAACACTCAGTCCACTCACACATTCCCTCAATCTGCCACCAGCATGACATGACGCAGCAATGAGTTTGACTCTTAGTCACTTCCAGTGGGATTTTTTCTTCCGGGACCCTATGTGTGCTGTTGTCTTATGTACATCTTTGCTTTTGATCGTGGTTTAATTTTATGTCTTTACATATTTTTTTTTAATTGAATGTCTATTTCTACAGCGTTTGTAGCAGACCAGTTTTACAGAAATAAATCTGTGTAGATACACAAGATTGCATAATAAGATAACGTTGTACATTCGTCATCTTGTAGACTTTGTGAAAGAATGTATTATTGGCAACGGACTGAACTACAAAGGGAAGAGGTCGGTGACGAAGAATGGAGTTCAGTGTCAGCATTGGAATTCAAAAACTCCTCATGAACACAAGTAAGTGCTTTACTTACTCGCTTTATGTTCTTCCTTTGGTCTTTCTCTACGGGCAATTGAACTCAATTACCACTGTTTGTATTATGTCTGGCTGCCCTCAAAATCTTCTGAAGTGCTGTTAAGGTCTCCTTGGTATGTTTTAGTTTATTTATACACATTTCGCTATTAGACAGATAATGACAAAATACGCTTCATGGGTCGTAAAAATCCCCATTAATCTCTAATGATGATGAATGCAGAAGTTGATTGACTTGATGAAGCTTTCTCCATTCTCTTGACTGGGGACTGGGACAGTGGAGTATTAAAGACAATGACAGGAACGCCAATTAGCGGCTGATACATTTATAAACAGGTGCTTCCGTACTCGAACTACAAAAAATAAACAGTTTTGTATGATGCCCCCATGCATAAACATTTCAATACAAGTTTTTGCCAATACTGTAGATTTGTTGACACAGTGTTCTTAAAATAAACTTGCATAAGGCGTTTGCAACACAGATGTCGTGTTCATAGGATCGGAGGGCAAGTGAATAAGCGGGAGTTGGACAAAAAGCAGAACAAAGCTGAGATAAGATTTTCAATGCGATGTGTTTGATAAGGGTTCATTATGGCTACAGGACTTCATTAGGGATGCTTGCAGTAGTTATTTCAAATCACTGCTGTCATTAAGATGGCGTAAGACTATATATCTGCCCAAAAAAATTATTTAAAAGAGCTATAGTATTAAATGTTACCATTCAGAGACCTCAACTTCCCCAGTCTGCCTTTCTTTCTCTCTTTTTCCTTTTCATCGTTTTATCTCTGTAATGGACAGCGGTACAGTTTTAAAGCCAGCTTTTGATACGCTGGCCTCGGAAACATCACAGGCATGTTTTATCATTTGAAAAGCCAGTGGACCTGAACGTCCCAAAATACCACACAGGCCTGTAGGTCACATAATTTGTCACAGATTGCTTTTTTATCTTTGTTCATCAATCATCATGAGCTTGGTTAAATTATGTTATGTTAGCCGGAGGCAATTGCAAAAAAGATGATTACTGTTTGGCTACAGGCGATTAATTACAGCCATTTATTAATTGATTACAAACATTTGCATGGCAAGGATAAAAGATTTTTGTAAAAAACATCCTGAACTCTACATAAGAGTTTAATGGTGCACTTAGTAACCTTTGCACTATAAAAAAGTTTTATAAAGAAAACTTTATCTTAGCAGCTGTCATAACTGGACACTTAGGTTGAATAAATTAATCATTTGAGACATCTGAAAAGTGTCATTTCTAATATGCGATTCACAGAAAACGTACATGATGTGAGTTTGGAATAGAATGACCGGTTTGTTCCACCATCTCTTAAAGTTGAATATATATGTTCTCCTCACTCCTTCAGCTTCTTACCCCAGAGGCACAAGCACAGAGATCTGCGTGATAATTTATGTCGTAACCCAGACAACACTACAACAGGACCGTGGTGCTTCACCACGGACCCAAAAATACGCCATCAGGAG